>NC_090812.1:59027556-59320056 GCF_000390325.3 Nicotiana tomentosiformis | reverse complement strand
GTCAGCTGAAGAACTTCCAATACCAACAGGAGAATTATCAACAAAGTTTTCAGCAGCTTCTCGCATATCCTACATTAAAGTAATCACCAACCTATCAACATTGAGTACACTGCTTGAAATCTATGCACGTGGAAGCAAATGTAAATTCTTTTTCTTCCCCTCAAATCAAAGTATCATATAAAGGGCATTAGGAGAGCGTCCGAAGAGGGACACATCAGAAAGCCATGCAAGGATCAAAGCATCCAATACCTCAAGCCAGGTGTTCTATACATTGATGAATTCTACTTTACAAATGTACCCAAAAGAAAAAACTATGATCTTCCAAATACAGACAAAAACAAAAAGGGTATGCACATAATGTGACTAAGCTACAAAAACAGACAAAAACAATCACCGTAAATTAACTCCTTATCCACCCAAAAGTAGAACACTAAAAATTGTAAGGTCCTTATCTACCCACATTAATCTTCCGAGATGGGAATCCTCATTCAGACAACTCAGCCCTTTTAGGGGCAGCAAGGAGGGATCCGTGCGATCACAACATCACTTAAGCCATTAAGTCAAGGATTAACATAATAGAAATAACAATTTCATAGCCATCAGTATAAACAAAAGAGACTTCAAATATGACAACCAGCCACAGTTGCACACAAAAAAAAGAGGAAGAGAGACATGCCAGTGGGCAAACATTTTCAAATGCCAAAGTTTCCATTTCAGTTGAAACAACTACAAACTATAAAGCTGGGGTAAAAATTGATGGATGAATACATAAAGGAGTTCAAAGAAATTTGTGAGTCTTATGGCTATACACAAACACAGTTGGATGAAGACAGCAAACTTATTGACTTTGCTAGGGGACTTGGAAGTAAGTCTAAAATGCTTAGGACTGTAACGTTGGGGAAACCACATTATCCTTTAAATGTGTTTTCCAACTCACCAACACTCTCATCACTGGACCTCAAAGGAAGGATGACAATAAACAGAAAAACGGGAGGAATAGTCATCCATACGATTAACTCTGGGCACTAGGAGAGAGATAGTCATCCATGCAGTTGACTCTAGGCTTAGGCACTTGTAATTAATATAGTTCCAAGAAAACTGCATGCTAAACGCTGTTTCTCCGCTTGATCCCTATATAATAATTATGTCTTGATACTACTTAATTAGAGTAATAAATAAAAATTACCTCTTGATACTGCTTCTGGTCAGAACTCTCAGGTGCAACAGTAGGTAGCTTGATATCAGGAGTTCTCTACATCACAAAGGAAAAATCAGAACTACAAAATTGAGCAACAGATTACAGCCTACCAAATCCTTGACAAATAAGAGGTAACAGTATAGGCTTTTAGGATTTATATGTAAATATTGCTGTGCCAGAAATTTTTGGATCACATAGAAAAGCCTTAATTTGGAAATTTATGAAAAGATTTGGGAAAAGAATAACTTAGTAATTAAGAGAAAGATTCAACGTAGGAGTCTTCATCTCAAGAGAATTACACTACATGCTTGTTATTTAATTTCTTTTTTGTACCCTTTTAAGTGGGGTGGGGTGGGGAGGGGGGGCACTCCCGTGTTGATACTTCATGAAGCAGCATGGTCCAATGAGTATTAATCCTCAAATAGTCTACCACTGACAGTGTACATTAAACTGGTCCTGTAAGAGGGAAGTGTTACTTGTTCTCAATTTACTTACTGGCTCACTTTTGTCAAAGGGTACATGTCTCCCTCCCTTTGTAATATCTCTTAACATACCCTTCAAATGGACAAAAACAAAAGTTGAATAGCAAAATAAGTAACAAGAGCAAATAGATGGATAATACAATTGAAAAATAAATAAAAGAATCATCAAATTTAAGCATGCATTTATCCTGAGCATCTTGAAAGATAAACACACAATTCAATATTTGAAACATATCCAAGAATAAACAATCAACAGAAACCATGTAATGACATGCCTGGTTCGCGATCCATTATTTTCAAAGCAATAACACTAAGTAAGCCTTTATTGTTTTTGCCACAAGACTAAAATGGCAGTGCAAGTAAAGATCAACCAAAGGTCTAAGTCATTAGGTCTACTCTTAACCCAAGAATCTGGTTATCATTGATGTCGATTATTTCCTTGAGAAACTTAGACAGGAAATTAACGTAATTGCCTGACAGGCAGTTGAATCAGTAATTCATGATCATAAACTGAATGTCAGCAGACTAAAATGTAAAAGATAATTACTACAAACAAAGTTAACCTCTGTGATTAAAAGAGGAAAGCATAAGAAATGTGTGTTTGAGAAATCTTTTTTTTTTTTTGTGAGGGGAGGGGCAGAAAGAACAAGCAGATCAACTGTGCAATACCTTGTTCGCCCACATAAGCCCACAGGCATTGCAGAGGGTTCTAGGGCCTGATGGGCCCCGCCGCATTGCAGGTGTCTCACTTTCACTAATACCACAATGTTGACATCTTCTTAGTCTGTAAGTTCAAAGGGTAGTAAATGCAGATTAGAAGAAAAAAAGAAGAGGCAAAATCCCAACCCAGTGACATAATGAGACTGCAGGAAAAGTGAGCCGAATATGAATGCAGAATCTTAAATCAGCAGTGACATAAAGAGACAGCAGGACAAGTAAGCAGAATATGAAGGCAGAATCTTAGATCAGAGTGCCACAGCTTTGTTACTTCTGAATGAAAGCCCTCATTTCGTGCAACAACAGCCATTCTTACACCAAAATCAGATGTGGAAGAAATCAGTCTCAAGGCCCTCAAAATACAAGAACACAAAGCATAGCCTAAAATAGACAAATAATAGAGCAACTGAATCTTGACAGAGATGCTGCTGGTATAAGCTGTCAGAATTAAGGAACAAGATCCATACTCACGTAGGTTCATGATGAGGAATGCTGTCACCAGAATCAATATTGCCAGCATACGTCTTTTCACCATCTTTTAAAGAGGCAAATTGCCCGTTTTTACGATGCATCCTATAAACAGAGCAACTAAAACAGTTAAAAGAATACTTGCATAATGAACCTCATTACGAAATCTATGAATGAAAATAGTTTTCAATGAATCCAATCAAGTATCTAAAAAGGTTTTAGCAGCTAAAAAACACTTTTTAAGAAATATATTTACTTCATTGTACCATTATACAGCTCAGTACTTTTTGATCAGTCTACTTCAAACATGTATTTTCCATTTTCATTTATACTAATATACTTCAAATATTTGGGCAACACAAGTTAAAGTGGTCCCTAAAAAGAATTTGTGAATTATCACATTAACTGAAACCAATCAAGGTGACAAGAAGAAAAATGCTCCTCAATGATTCTGTTAATATATTAATCACTAAAAGGAGTGAAGGAAAAAATAAAAGGTCACAAACTTCACCTCACCTCTGTGCAACTTCTTTCCGACAAGTGTAACGGACTTTTTTCTCAAAGCATCTCTCTTTTCTCTTCTCACGGAATCTAATCAGAGATGCGATTCTCCGAGAAATATTTGGCCTGATGGGGGCATCATTATCAACACTCTACAACACAACCCAAAAATTAGTAAACATTGACAGCCTCAGTACGCTTTGGTTGAATCACACTTAAATGGAAAACAAGCTCTAACTAAACTAAAAAAAATGCACCTTCGTAGTTTGCAATGCAAGAGAATGTGAGCTAGGTACATAACTAGCCATATCAGACCCTCCTAAAAATAGCAGTATCGCTTGCACCTATGAAAGTTCATATTCACAAAAGTCATTAAACATTTCCTGAATTCAATTGTCATCACATAGGCCAGTGAAGTGCAAAGGGGGTTCAAAAATTGCTTTTAAGTCACAGGTTCAAATCCCAATTGCAACATCCCTTGTATAAATTGCTGGCACCGCTAATGACATAGGCAAACACAAATCGACTTGTACATGCTTCGATTATAAATTAAGTTTAAAACATTATGCAATTACAACCAATTGATCATGATATTAACAATGAACCTTATCAGGAGTAACAGCAGGGAATACATAGAGTTGGCCTTCGAAAGAAATAGTAAGCTCACTAGTCCTCCGCGAGGGCATAGGCATAGCCGCTAAAACTCTGCCGTCGCTATCTACTACAGGGCTAGCAGCAAGAGGCGGCATAGAGGAGCACACCTGTTGCAATTCTTCAGTACCGCTACTCTCACAGCCACCGCTGATATCATCAGCATCAAATCCTCCACCTCCATATTCATCCACTCGAATTGCTACATTCATATACTCCTCATCAAACCCTATTGCCCTCGAATTTGCCGCTTCCATTTTTATTTACTTCTGCATATGAAAAACCCTAACCCTAATTAAATATGTATCTATAGAGAGATTCTGATAATGGAAGAAAATCAATTTTTTATCAGAAAAAGTTGATTAGAATTGCAGATTAAGGGAAGAATCTTCAACTGGAGAAATAGTACGTAGTAATTTTTTTTTTTTTTTTTTTTATAGCTAAAAATGGATAGGAATTAAGGAGGGAGGGACTTTACAAAAATTGTTTGTAAGGGAGTGTGATGGTGTCACGTGAGGTCCTTGATTAGCGTGTTACACTATTTGTTACACTGCGTTCACTTTTTGTCCCACAGCATTTATTTTCCAAAGAGGGAAGAATTAAGGCTAATAAAGAATAAAAACTCTTAGCACTACTTAAAATGGAATCTGTTCCTTGACAGACATGAAAGAGAATCTTGATTTAAGAATTTTAGGAGTATGTAGTATTCCCTCCTTACCAATTTATCTGCATTTTTCTAACTTTTTAGAATCAATTTGACTAATCTTTGAAATTAATTAAATTATTATTTTAAAATTAAAATTTGAATATTCTAAAATTATACAAAAAGTATTATAAATCGTAATTTTTTTCATGTCAATATAATAAAAATACATATTTTAAAATATTAATCAAAGTTCATATAATTAGAATGTCACAAATAAAATATTATTTTACAACAGATGCTTTAATCAGAGTATTTCAAGTATAAAAATTCAAAAGAGAAATAATAACCAAACAAAATAACTAGCATGTCGTTAGGTCTTACTATTTCTTTTTGAACTACAGAAAGGTCAAGGGGTTTAATTGAATGGAATAGAAGCCTTTCAATCACTTTTGTTTTCTCTATTAAATACAAAGCAAATCGTACTAAAACAATGACAAAATTTAGAAAATAGAAAATTTTAGAAGAAAACAGAACTAGGGATTTGAGAAATGTTCAACTATCTTTTAAATATAGAAAGATGATAAAGAAACAGCTCTAAAAGAGGAGGGAAATTGGTAAATAGCAAATTGAAGCAAACAATGTTTATACACCAAGGAGTCGATAATTGAATTGCGTGGACTTGGAATAATGTGATCTACTATATTTTACGCCCGTAGAGTAGTTATATAAGAAAACTCTGATATTTGCGAAGAGGAAAACACTAGTAATATTTACACTTCCATTTTTTATTTTGATTCCCTACGAATGTGTAATTTTGGCATCAATAACTCATAATTCTCTCCACTAATGAATGATTTTTGTAGATCATCAACTCGTCGAACCAAAGAGGAGAACGAAAAGTCCGTCAGAAGCAGATTTGCCCAACTAGGACGCAATGAAGTTCAAATTATGTTAAAATTTTAAGGAAACAAAACTGAAGTAAAAGCAGATTAAAGTAAGCCCAGATCTTTCTTACTGAGGTTTCTCGATTCGTGATACATATTCCAGATTTAAATTACAGTTGAACACCAGGATAAAACACTAAAACTCTGAGAAACAATGTTGGATGCCTAAGAGTACAATATTTTACTATATACAATCTAATTTTGGCAGATAGTACAACAGATGAATCTCAATTATCCATCTCACTTAAAGAAGGATTCTCCATCACCGTTCAGCAGTCACCATTGTGTTGTCACCGTCTGGAGTGATGATAGCAGCAGCAGCCATGGCGTCCGAGCCATTAGGTTCACCGTTGCTCTAGCGGAGAGAATTTTACAACACACATTGAGCTTTAGTAAATAAACTAAACATGCAATCTTTTCTTTTTGATAAGTTCTACAAGTCAATTATCATAGACTGAAAGGATTTATTTTAAAAAGAAGTGGAGATAATGTACCTGTTCACCAGATTTCGCAGTTTGATCCTGAGCTCCAGGAGTTGGAACTTTAGAAAGATCTCTTAAAATTCCCTGCAGAGATGAATAGAAGGGGAGTAAAGCAGCCTTCCCACTCATCAAAACCATTTAACGAATTCCAAATGATGGAAATGACTGTTTAACGACGAGATTGAAAATTTTCTTTTAACTTGACAAAGAAGGTGAAGAGCAATGTGATGTGAAAAGCAAAAAGAATCGTGTTTCATCAACTCTATCAGATATCAATGTAAAAAAGACATGCTGTGGCTACTAATTCATCCCATATCAGGATAAACAATACCAGAAGACCAAATGGCGAGCTGACAGAGGGTTATATTGAAGAAAATATCCAAAAGGTAGTAGTTCTTACGTTTCAAATGACAAAAGAAGAATAAAAGAAGACAAGAGTTGGGATAAAAATTCCATTGCTCAGATAGACGTCATTTATTCAACTATTGTAAGTAGGAGTTCAAACAAAAATGAATATGGTAGAGCAATAATTCCAAAATACCTGTAAAATAATAATTAATATCACTCATTAACTCAGATGAAAATAATCTCCTGGAGCTTGAGTTGTAATATAACTTAATTTACACCTTCTAACACAAAAGTAAAGGTCACATTTGAGCTCCTTTTTTTTTTTTTAATTTGATAAGGTAGGTAAACATATTTGAGCTCTTTTTTACAAATAGTAAGGAATTTGCTTACTTATTTCAATCTTTTTAAAGGGTTAACATTAAGGTTTGTGTTATTATCTTATGTTAGAGTGTACCGGCGCACTATTTTCAAACATTGACTAAGAAATGATTTATTTCATTGAAAGTAAAAGCTGATAATGATGTAGAACTGGCCAAGTATGTATCATGTTAATTATGAAGTTAATCATCCAAAACAACAGCTTAATGGGATCTTGATGACAAAAAAGGCAATAGGTTTCTTTTATCCTGCACACGACGGACAGGAGAAGCAAAATACTGCAATGGGAAAAGAATCATATTCAATTGCCAACACGGAAAGAAAAACTGTATGCACAACAAGATAGAAAGGTTATTGTTTCTTTTTTACAAAGCTACTAGGAAACATAAATGCAAGACAAGGTGCTTAATGTCCTTGAGGTATTGATACAAGCCATGGTCAGAAACTAAAGATTGTTTTCCAAAAAATAAAAACTCTAAGAGCGTTAAAAACTCAATACTAATTTGGAAAGAAAAAAAAAGAACATTAACAGCAGGCTACTTAAAAGAGAGAATATGGACTTTGCCTCTTTTAAATCGTGAATCTCTTCGTAAGGAAAGCTATATAAAAAGCAGTTCTAAAAGCAGAGGATTTGAGAGAAAGAGAGATAATCTATATCACTAGGCGCTCATGCGCAAGAAGGCAGGAGATCATGCCAACCATTTGCTGCTATACTATACGGTTTGTACACAGGTTACGGTGTTTACTGTTTACTGAGAAATATACTCTGACTTAAGCAGGTGTTGCAGGGATAGATAAGAACATGCTATTAGTGTGAAAGTTTTGGGGGGGAAAGCTTAAAAATGGATCAGGGGATGTGACTCTGTTGGCTCTCATGTGGACAATATTGAGCAAAAATAATTTCGTTTCAATTGAAGGAGATAAAAAAGCATTTTTGAACACTTAAGCAGAATATTTTTTCCCCTTAACCATTGAAGCACACATGATATCCTAGTCATCAATGGATGCTCTTTGTGCAGAACCATATATTTGATCATGGAGCAAAACATTAAGAGGCATTTTTTAAAAAGGAACATCAAGGGGCATTTATGTCTACTAATATCCAAATAAAAACCATAGAAATGGGCACAATTTTCAACTCAATACTAACCTTATTGGCCCACTTGAGTCCACATGCATTACAAAGAGACCTTGGCCCAGCTGGTCCACGACGCATCATAGGAGTGGATTTCGAACTAATACCGCAATGTCTGCATCTGTTGAGATATGGAAAGAGAAACATCTTAGAATGATGTCAACTGTATATAATGTGATCAGTAATCTCTGAACTCTGACACTATCTAAAGTTCAATCCTCTTATGTAAAATGAACCAGAGAAATTTACATCAAATTCAATGACCAAACACAGAATAAACTACAGACAAAGGAGGTATAGCCTAGTGGTAAGGCCCTCCACCTCCAACCATGAAGTCAGTGTGTTCAAGTCACTAAGGGAACAAATGTGGGAAATGCCACTGTTTGCTCCTAGGTAGGGGGAATTTGTGGGGACGGGAAACATATTATATGTTGAAAAAGGAAAAGCAACTACTACAGAACTACAGAAGTTGGACACTCACGATGTTTCCTGCTCTTCTTGACCAGAGCCTTCATTCCAATCTGCAGATGAAGAACCTGCTTCGTCAGATATTGACTTTGAAGATGTAAACTGACCCTTCTTGCGCTGCATCCTGAAAATATAACACATATCAGACGAGAAAATTGAACATGAACCAAGAAAAAGACTGACTTAAACCGTAATCATTTTGTAGGAACTTCAAATAACAAGCCTGATCAAAATATAGACAAGGACCGAAATTTACAACTTAGAAAAACATAACAGGACCCAATATTCCCTCCCTCTAGAGACTAGAAGTATGGAGCAAGAAGAGAAAACACAAAATAAATGACATTGACTAGAAAGAACCAACATAACATCTAAGGATACCTGCACAACTTGCATAGTCAGATGTTACTAGAGACATCATCCTTTAGCAATAGTCATTTCGCTTGAATGGGTTGGAAGCAGTTTTCTAAAATTAAAATATGCCCCAGTTGAAGATTGATGCATGGTCACATGAGAGAAGAGCTAGTAGAATATCCATTCTTCTACCGGCCTAGTTGAGAACCATGAGGTCTTAGGTTCAAAACCCAGCGGAGACAAAAAAACTAGGTGATTTCTTCACATCTGCTTAAATCTGGTAGGCAAAATAACCTCTTATTTGTACAGGTAGGAGATAGCAGGTACCCGGTGGTATAGTCGAGGTGCACACAAATTGGCATGGAAACCACCGTAATTTAAAATAAAATAAAAAGAATATCCATTTAATTCGATACCCTACATTTTATAAGATCTAGCTCAATAAATCAACACTTCAGGCACTAAGTGGAGAAGTGTCACGAAACATAAAGCACTGCCTAAGATATATTAGATTCTAAGATGCCATCAGGCTCTTTCCAAGTTGCAGAGAACAATAAGGCCACTAAAAACACATCTTGGTGCTCTATTACATAATGTGATCTTCATTATTCATGCCAAAATTTATGCCAAAGGGGTAATGCTTGAAAATTGAGAAACCCCGAGGGCCAATGGCGCACGGCTTGAAATTCGGCTTGTGAAGCCCACTACTATAGTGCAAGTTGTACCACATGCTCCAAAGTCAGCAAGATTGTGGAGGTTTGCATCGATGGAATATAAGTCTTGCTTCATAGGAGGTTAGGTTTCATCATTTTAAGACTATTACACCACCCTCCCCACTTACAAGACAAAGTTTTCACCACAATTATCCCATTATATTTCTAATGTCAACCCATTGCTCTACAATTTTCCTTAACTGTTGTAGCTAACTTTTTCTTCTGCACAAACCTAAGGGAAAAAGTAAGTGGGGATTCCGTCCCATAGCAACTGTTCCCAGCAGTCCCAGCATTACAAAATGTCATATTCACATTCAAACAATGCCTTAGGTATGAAAGAAGTGTGTGCATCTCAGGTGCACTCTACCATAAAAATCTACTTTTTTCCCTTTAATAAGTGAGCCTGCCCATAGTTTTATTAACATTTTCAGTCATGACACTCTCACTCTGCTCTTTTTTATTTTATAAAGTAAGATTTTATTGATGCACAGTACTAAGGTAGTACTATAGAAAATTACAAAATGTTGGACTTGTTTTCCATTACAGACTCATAGATTCAATAAGTCCAGCAGGTCAGCCCAGTTGAATACAATGTTTCCTTTCAGCCAACAGGACAAGTTTGGAATACATTTGAACTTGACCAAGGACAAATGCTTTTTTTTGTCTTCAAAACACCTCCTACTCCTTTCCAGCCAAACGATCAAGCAATGCATAAAGGGATAGTCATCCAAAATTTCTTTCTTCCCTTGTCAGTATCCAGAGATCCCCAATAGCAGAATAAAGTTATGAGTTCTGAGGCAGTATCCACCATATTTAAATATATTAAGAAACAACGACCAAATCTGCCCTGCGAAGTAGCAACATAGAAAAATATGCTCCACTGCTTCAGCTCCTCCTTACATAGAAAACATCTGCTGAAGAGCTTAATCCACTCTTGTGTAGATTCTCATGGGTTAAACAAGCTCTATGTGGTACCAGCCAACCAAAACAAGCTACCTTGGTAGGAACCATAGATTTCCATATCATCTTCCAAGGCCATCGAGCATCATGAAACAGATTGCAAGCCTCCTGGGGGTGGGGGTGGGGGGTTTGGGGGAGGGGGTTAGAAATGTTACCAAATTGAAAGTGGGGAATGGACAGAAGATTAAGCTATGGGAAGATGTTTGGCTTGAGGAGGGGATGCTTTGTCCCAAACCTATTTACACTGGTACTGGTGCCAGATGTTACTAATGGTGATTGCTTTAAGGAAGATGGTTGGAACTTTCATTTCAGATGGAATTTATGTGACTGGGAAATGGTAGAAGATGCAGAAATTTATACAGAAGATGCAGTCTGTCGTATTGGAGAGGAACAAGGAAGATGTTATTCAATGGACAATTTGCAATGAGGGGTTTACTCTGTTAGAACCTTTCATAGAGTACTGCAGAAACAAATGGAGGATTATGATACTTCACTCCGCGCTTTCCGAGACACGCACATTGGCCATGTCAAGTAGCAGTACGTTGCATGTTCTCATAGTTTTACTCTTCTACTACTCTTCTACTAGATAGCATTTTCTCACATTTTAGTGCATATATTATGGTTATCAACCAGCTGGATATCCACAAGGTCCTATTATGATTCATGTAGTTTTTGCATATGGGAAGTCCATTTCACACAAAAGAACTGAAAACAGGTAGCAACAATTTCAAGGCCAGCCAACTCTATACGCAACTTGCTCCTCCATCTTAAAGATCCAGCGGTGAATGCATTTATATCACAGCACTACCAACAAGCAATAAAAAGAACTTACAATGATTAGGTAAAACAAGCAAGAGCTCACAGAGAAGAGATGAAGATATGCCTTAGCAAGGAGAAAGCTATCACTATCTGAAAACTTGATATGCATATATGACCATGTTGTGTTTAGGCCCATGTAGCTCAGTTCCAATTAAGAATGTTTTTGGCATCCAATATCCACTGTGCTGGCATCTAAAGCCAGAAGCAACGAATGTACAACACTCAACAAATGTCTTTCTTACTCATGGTCAAAAAAAGTTAGAAGGTCAAGGTGAATTAGTCATATAATGGTTAGCACAGAGGATTGGTGATTACAAATGGTACATCAATCGCGACACACTTCCAATTTGCATTTTATCTCCAGTCTCCACCAGTTCTAATGGTTCAAATTCAATCAGGCAAAGAAGACGAGATCATGCATGAAAAATTGCAGCTCTATTACCTCATCGCAACTTCCTTCCGTACAGTATAACGGATCTTTTTATCGAAACACCGTTCTTTCCTCTTTTCCCTAAAACGATTCAAAGAAGCAGCTCTTTGTGGTTGATTCAATCTTCCAGGAAAGTCAGCTGAAGCCTGTGGATATTGGGGCGGAAGAGCAATAACAGATTAAAACCCAGCAGAATGGTAAAAGAATGTATGCCGGAGATAAAGATGAATACCCTCTGACTTTGGGCTGCCACACTAACAGTAGGGATTCCAGCAGGGACTTCATATCCCCCCAACAACAACAGCACCGCCTGAACCTGAAACTCAATAAACACAAAAAATAAAAATAAAAAAATTGCCCCAATTAAAATGATTGTAAATATCAACTTAAACCCACTAAAGAGGAATTAAACTCCACTACCAGATGCATATAATAAAATCGTGCCAATGAGAATCATTCCTGCTCCTAGAAGAACAAAAAGACCAGCATGGGTTCTTTGCTTCAAAAGCTAACCAATATCAACCAATTCACCATTCACATACCACCTAATCTCAGAAACGACCAATTCCCGAGCCTTGAATCACCTCAACTCCAAAAGTCAAGTGAAAGTGAGGCAAGAACTTTCTGCCAAATACACAACTACCCTCAATTCAAAAATTGAAAACTTTTCCCCTAATTTACTCAATCTACCCAGAAGCAATGAACATGTAGACAACACACTACACTAAGACAAGCAAGATTCCAAGTAATGCACAAACAATTTCAAAAGAAGAAGATATGGTCAAAGTAAAAGAAGCACTCTTTCAGCTAAACTCATAAAGAACACACTACACAAATAAAGGGCAAACCTTTATAATAAGAACAAGAAAGTAAAAGAAGGACCTTTTCCGGAGAAACAGCATCGAAAACATAAACTTCGCCTTGAAACGACAGCGTAAGCTGATCGGAGGCTCCACTACCAGCAGCAACAGCAGTTTGAACTATTTCGGTATTAGGGGGACAATACAACGCGTTATGTGAAACGCCTTCCACACCATTCATCTCCATGGACTCCCCGCCGTTGTGAAGCGCGTGAGAATGACTATGAGACTGGTGGTGATGGTCGTAGCGGATGTTAGGGTTGTTATCCATAGACTCTCTTCCTCCATCAGCACCGCCGCCGCCACCTTCAGTTCCAGCGGCGACGTCGTCATCGTCGTCGTCGTCGATCTGAGTTTGCTGGTGGTGAAGTGCAGCGTTAATTGTCTCCCGTCCGTACATGTTAGCTCTGCGATTTGTTTCTGCCATTTCTGACGTCCTTTTATTTGTTTTTTCTAAAATAACAATACTAGTACTACTCCTACAATATTACCCCGCGAGCACTGCCAGCTATGAACCAACAAATCTAGGCTCCATAAACTTGAACCATATCCAAATAAACCCGAATCCTTATGCCCCAAAGACAGGGGTCCGACATAATTTTAACGGAAAATGGTCAAATATAATTATGTATTGTCTGAAAATATTTAAATATATCACTCGTTATATTTTGAATCCAAATATACTCGTATCGTTATATTATTGATTTAAATATACTCATATTCCATTAAGTTTGTCCAAAGTTGACATCCAATCTTACGTGAAACTGACATTTGATAAGGTGGATGTCACATGGCTTTACGCCTCAGCGCCCCTAACCCATTTTACCCCTCTCTTTTATTTTTTTTTCACCACTAAAAATTTTTTCCCCTCCATCACTATTGACACTATTACTGCTACTATAAAAAATATTGTATTTTAAATTTTAGTTTTTTATACATAGATTAGGGACGATGAAGTGACATGTCATGTGGCATTCACCTAGGATTAGATATTTATCTTAGACAAACTTAACGGAAGAGGATTATAATAGAGTGATACATAAGATAATTATCTTGTAGGAGTTAGAGGTAATTAGTCGCGTTCCTATTTCCGATTAGGTATTTTTGCCACATAGAAAAGACATAAAAGATAAAGTAATGAATGAAACATCTCTATATATGTACATTTTAATTTGACAAAGAAATACTTATCGGCATCCTAATTGTGTTGAAATGATTGACACACCTCACTAATCGGAAATAGGAACGCGTCTAATTACCTCTAACTCCTACAACATAATTATCTTGTATCACCATATTTTCAACTTATCTTCCCTTTGTAACAATTTGTTAAATGAGTATTATCACTTTTAGCCCGTGTTATAAATTATTTATATTCGATAGTCAAAAAAATATATAAAAATTGTATAATTTTTATATATAACATACAAAATGTATATATATAAAATATAAAAAAAATTAACTATTATTTTGATATCGTTTATATTGTGTCATTTTTCCATGTTAAAAAAATACATGTACACATTGTCATAAATCCTTGACCATTTTGCGCTTTATCGTTTCAATTTTATCCAATGTTCTCCGTGTATAACATAAAATATCTTATCCATTTAACTGTTATTTCAAAATAGGTGTCATAAAGTATTATGACTATAAATATCATACGTTCCCTGGAGGAACTCAATGAATTTAGGCAACTGAATCATTTTATCATCCTTAAATTTCCTAAATAGAATGGAAATTTTTAAATCCATTTTGTCCCCTCATATCCACTGCAAATCCGAATCAAAACGAAATAATCCTCAGAATAATCCGAAATACCATCAACGTAATTAAATTAAGGGATACCTTTGTTTATCCTATATACCAGAAAGTCCCTTCATTGTTATGCTATTTTACATTGGGTTAGAACCAGACAATCAAATCTATGGCATGTGACAAAAATAGATGAAACCAGTTCTACGTATATAAATACACAAATCCATTCATGTTCTTCTCTTTGTCATCTCAATTCTTGAAACATAATATTCTTATTCTAATTCCATTTCTTCCCTTTTGTTTCTTTGTGTATATACAATTTGTACCCTTTTTTATTTCATTTTTCCTTGTTGGGTTTTTGGCATTTGGTGTGAAAATGCCAACGGAAGGTGAAAATTCACTATTCATGGGAATGTGCAATATTTGAGGGAATTGAGTCATGAATTCATTTGCATCATGTATTTAATTGGACTTTGAATTATGAACAATTTCATGTTTTTCAATTCATATCAAATTAATTGGCAATTTGGCATGGATCCAAATCAAGAGGAAAGAGCAGAAAAGAAATGCTGAAAAATTGAACTTCTTTAGTTCATCTTTATTCATTATTTTGCCTTTAATAGTTTTAGAGAATGACATACTTGGGTCAGATAGATTTGGCATGCACCTTAACTCAAGCAGCCATCAATCATTGACAAGACCCAAAACAGGCTTCAGCCTCATTCATTCTTAACTTCAAGGAAATATAATTGCATATTAAAGTCTCTTTTTCTAAAATTCTTGAGTTGAATAAGAGTTCTCTAAGGGAATAACATTAGTGTCCTTCACATTACAGAACTTATGAAGAAGCTTACTCCCCAAATTGAGGGTGAAATGGTTCTCAAATACCAATTAGTACATGAGGATCTTGATGCATTGATCTCAGTAAAAACAGACGAGGATCTACGCCACCTCTGCTTGTTC
Source organism: Nicotiana tomentosiformis (assembly GCF_000390325.3). Taxonomy (NCBI): domain Eukaryota; kingdom Viridiplantae; phylum Streptophyta; class Magnoliopsida; order Solanales; family Solanaceae; genus Nicotiana; species Nicotiana tomentosiformis. Next base: position 59,304,781 of record NC_090812.1, on the reverse strand, counting down.
TTCACCAAGATCTCCTGAGATGGTGTAATCCAAGAGTCTTTGTTACAAAGTATTTTTCAGAATAGAAGTCAATTGCACAAAGTTCAGAGCTCTCCTAGCTTTTACTCACTAGCCCGCAGCAACACGGTTTCCATCATACCCCTCAATCACTGCAGCAGCAACTTCACTATTACAACTATAGACAACCAAACTACAATGGGTACCACCAGTTAAGTAAACCTCCTCCTGGTCCTGGTGATCAACTCAAAGGGACAGAAAGGCTTGTTTCTGTTAGGTCTGTTGGCCGAGCCGAGGGCTTAAGGTATCAAGTAGATCATAACCAACATTACTATCAATCACCTGCAAGGCATAGCCGTGGCAGTGGCTGTTGTACGAAATATATGCATTACGATGGATGACTATGGCCATTGTGGGGAAAGGAGAAATGGAAGTATATCGCCAGGCAGTTACTCTATGGAGATAGGAAAGAGGCTATTCTGTGGAAAGAAGAACCAGTAGTCTTTCTCCCACTGAGTCCAATATGGCTGCCTCAGGGGATACTTGAGACTCTTATCTGCTCTACAAATCGCAGTTCTTTCTGTATTTAACTACTTCTGTAGTGTGAGTCAATGGAGACAACACCTGTACCTTCTCATGCACATATTGAAAGAGCTTTTCTTATTTATTTGACATACGTTTTTGCATAGTCAAAGTTTACTCTATAATCAAAAAGTGATGTAAATCCATCTTTTGTGTTTTACCTTGGACTTTGTATAAAAAAACATTATTCTGATAGGTTCCTCAGGACATTTATTTCGCACTTACATTAAGCATGCGCTAACGTATTTTTTACTTTTCTCAGCGCAGCGGGAGAATATTATACTGTATTTCAATATACAAATTCTGCTAGCTTTTGTCCATAAATGAATACTCGATTCCAGATATGAACAAGAACTATGAGACTAAAAAGAAATCTACACTAATTTATTGTTGGTACTAACTATTAAGAATTAAATTCAAATTCAATCACTCCAATAACAGCAAGTCCGTGACCGAGAAAACAAGTAATCAAAAGCACAAGGAGCTTTAGGAACGGATCACAATGGTAGGGGTGAGAGAACCAGAAAAGCAGTTTCTCTAACTTTTTGGTTACACTGGTGACTTCTCTAAAAATATTCATGGGGTTGACACTGTTTCATCTTGCAAGCAAGAGTAGCCCCACCTAACTCAACATTTCTAACCTCTATTTCCTGTATGAATCATCTTATAATAAGCTGAAAATTAAATATAGCCTCAAAATTGCTCTTCTATGCTCACTTGCTATCGGTGAAATCAGCATCGATTACGTCTCCATCAGGTCCTTTCCCTGATGATGATTCTGAAGGACCAGCGGAATCACCAGGTGCTGGACCAGCACCTGGTGCAGCTCCAGCACCGGGCTGGTTGTAGAGTGACTGGCCAAGCTGCATTACTTCTTGGTTAAGGGCAGCCATCGCATCCTTCATGGCCTGAGTAGAGCCCCCTGAGATCGCTTCTTTAAGCTCGCCAAGTTTAGCCTCAACTTTCTCTTTCACCGGCCCTGGTACTTTGTCTCCAAGTTCCTTCAGCTGCTTCTCTGTCTGGTAGACAACAGAATCGGCCTGGTTCTTTGTGTCTATGGCATCTCTCTTCTCCTTGTCTTCCTGGGCAAATCTTTCAGCTTCTTTAACCATTCTCTCAACCTGTTCCCACGCAACAAGATTTCCCATCACTTATGAGCAGTAAGGGGAATTGACATGAAATGACATGCAACATACCACTCATGGACTACCAAAAGTATAAAAAAAAAATACAAAATATAAAAAGGAAAGAGAAAGCAAATTTCAGCAGCTGATAAGCACTATATAGCTCTTTGCCCAACAATCCAACAGAGAATTGCTAAAGAGACTTTAGTGCTAGTACAATTGGAAGTCAAAAACATACCTCATCACCGGGCAATGTGCTGGCACCAGTAATGGTGATGTCTTGCTTCTTCCCAGTACCCTTGTCAATAGCAGTGACGGAGAGAATGCCATTGGCATCAATATCAAATTTCACTTCAATTTGAGGAACCCCTCTTGGGGCGGGAGGAATTCCATCAAGCCGGAAGCTGCCCAAAGACTTGTTATCCCTAACAAATTCTCGCTCCCCTTGGAGGACATTAATTTCTACACTTGTCTGACCATCAGCAGCAGTAGAGAATACTTCTGATTTTGAGGTAGGCAATGTTGTATTTCTTGGAATGATCTTTGTCATCACACCACCAAGTGTTTCCAAACCAATGGACAACGGTGTGACATCTAAAAGAACAATATCACTGACATCTCCGGCCAATACTCCAGCCTAGAAAAATGAGAAAATGAGAGGTGCACCAAAATACAAATCAAGAACACAAGATGCACCAGGAACAACGATCTCACCTGCACTGCAGCACCGAGAGCAACAACTTCATCAGGATTTACTGTAACATTGGGGTCCTTTCCAGTCAATTTCTTAACAAGTTCCTGAACAGCTGGAATACGTGTAGAACCACCAACAAGGATCACCTCATCAATATCGCTGAAGGAGAGCTTGGCATCTCTCAAGGAATTCTGAACAGGAGTTTTAAGCCTGATTGCAGAACAAGAGCAAAAAAACTGGCATCAAGACCTTATCTCATAAACGGCACACCAACTTTTAAAAAAATTGATAAGCTACAAAAGTATGTTCTATTGCAGACACCTGTCAAGCAGATCTGAGCATAGTTCTTCAAATTTACCCCGTGTGATAGTGGTCTCAATATGTTTAGGACCATCCGCAGTGGCTGTGATGAATGGTAAACTGCAAAACAAAAATATATAATTTCAATATCAACAGAGAGAGAAGCCCCAACAGGAAAAGGCAAAAACAAAATGAAGGTTGAAAACGCTGCACATACCTGATGTTAGTCTGTGTCAGTGATGACAGTTCCATCTTAGCTTTTTCAGCAGTCTCAGTCAGACGTTGAAGAGCTTGTTTGTCCTTCAGAAGATCAATACCTTCATTCTTCTTGAAATCTGAAGCAAGCCAATCAACAATTCTCTGCATGAATATAACACTTGTAAGTGACCTCTAGCAGGTACTAATGGTTTAGAGTTAGATTGCTCAATCAAGTCACAACAACATTTTGTTGGTATGAAAGAAAAGATACAAACCTTGTCAAAATCGTCACCACCAAGATGGGTATCACCAGAAGTAGACAACACCTCAAAGACACCGTCACCAACCTCAAGAACTGCAAGCAAATATATTAGTCCAATTGCCCCAGGCATTAGTACGCACAAAGACATGGATAGACACATCTTATAAAAGTATCTCCTAAACTACAAAAGAAAGCTACAAGTGAGGAAAAACCAGCATAGAGAGTCACATTACTAAATAAAGAAACAACAATTTAAATTTGGCAGCTATCAGCCCATTCCTATGAACCTTTTAACCATGCAGCTCAAGCTCAAAAAGCTACATGATAAACAGCAGTAAAGAATAAGCAGCAACTTGTAGAATACTTTTATTTTATTTCTATAACTATCCCTACAAACTTGTTTAAAGCTAATCCTCTCCTTCAAATTGTGGCTGTTAACCATAGTGCCATTATTACCTGATACGTCAAAAGTACCACCTCCAAGATCAAAAACCAAAATAGTTTCATTGCTCTTCTTTTCAAAACCATAAGCCAAGGAGGCAGCAGTTGGTTCATTAATTATCCGGAGAACATCTAATCCAGCAATGCGACCGGCATCCTTTGTTGCTGTCCTCTGAGAATCATTGAAGTATGCAGGAACTGTGACAACAGCCTTGGAAACCTTGTCATTCAAAAATTTGGATGCATCATCCACCAACTTCCTCAAGACCTAAGCCAGAAAAAAGAGTAAAAGCGTTAGTCAGTCAACATAATTTTGCAAGCAATAACATCCCTAAACAATAGCCAGCTCACTTATCTAGGGAATTAAAAATAAAAACCTAAGAGAAAAAAGTATCCGGCAGGATGCTCTAGCCTCTGTATAAACTCTTGTCTAATCAGTTTTGAACCTCATATAAATAATGCTTTATTGGACAGCAAAATCATATTCCTCACACTGCTCCAGCAAAAAACATGTGAAATAACAATTTAATGAAAAACAGACGCCCTGTGAATTAACGAACATCGGGATCTTGAATCATGAAAATAATTATACTAAAGGCGTTTTTGCATGGAGTAAAAGATTATTCAGGAAAATATCTACCTTCTCCTTCATATTTTCCTGGACTAATAGTGTATGGTTACCTTTCTGTAGCACGTTTTCTCCAAAAGAAAAAGAAAAAGTTCTTTTACAATACACCTACTTCTACTCCATATCTCTTTAATCAAAACTTCGATACTGCCAATCTTTAATACAAATTATGTTAAAACACTATCCTCATACCTTATCCTACACCTTGTAATATCATATGAAGAAAAAATAATGTTCTTTTACAATACCTCAACTTTTGCTCCATATCTCTTACTTCAATCAATACTTAGATATTATTGTCAGTCTTCAGTACAAATTAAGTTAAACCCTATCCTCATACCTTATCCAACACCTTGTAATATCATACGTTATCAACTTTTTACTAACTTCATACCAAAAGCATCCTAAAGAGTTAATACATGTTTATATGCAAGATTAAATATATACCTGAGCTGAAATTTCTTCAGCGGCGAATGATTTGCCAATGGCAGGGCAATCGAGCTTGACGTTTCCATTCTCATCTCTAATAACATTGTACGAGACCTGCTTCGACTCCTCATCCACCTCATTCATTTTCCTCCCTATGAATCTCTTCACCGAAAAGAAGGTATTCTCGGGGTTCACCACAGCCTGACGCTTCGCAATTTGCCCGACAAGCCTATCCCCGTTCTTAGTATAAGCCACCACTGAAGGTGTTGTCCTCTGCCCTTCAGCGTTGGTCACTATGGTGGGCTTCCCTCCTTCCATAGCAGCCACGGCGGAATTGGTAGTCCCCAAATCAATTCCCACAACCTTCTCCGCCACTACACGCAGTGGCGCGTGACCACCGCCATTCCTCCGGCTGAAGCTGCTCTTCTTCTGCTTCAATCCGAACGCTAGGGCTCTGTTGTTTATGTTTTGACCTAAAAATACTGTCTTTGAGGGTTTTCTACTGGAAGAAGAGGAAGCTGTGAAATATGTGGCTCCAAGAGCGTGAATTTGAGCTGTTGAAGACGCCATAATTATCAATTAAATACAAAGAGATTGAATTTATCGGTGGTTAAGCTTGTGCGTGTATAGGTTGGAGGAAACCCCAACCCTAGAAGAGAGGAATTTGAGGATTTGGGGGATTAGAGCGGAGTGAACAAAGGAGTGAGGAGGAGGAGTAGAAGAAGAGAAGATAAGAGAGGAGGTGAAATTAAGGACCCGTTTGGCCATTAGTTTTGCCAAAATAAATTTGAGATTTATTTGTCAAACACATGTTTAGGCATAGATTTTGCCAATATTTTGGCAAAATTCCAAATCTCAAATCCAAAATCCCAAAATCACCTCAATTGCTTATTTTGGGCCAAAACTTGATCGTTACATTTTTAAAATTTTTTAAATATTACCCCAAACTTTTATAATTTATAAAAGAGCCCACATTTATTACGACCAACTAAATATTTGATGAATATGCTCCCTTATCAGTTCAATCCTTTGTGTATCTTACTTTTGCTTCTGATTTGTAGGCTAAATGACTTTCTGAACACTCATATCAGTTAACTTTTTCTTCTTAATTAGGAGCCGTAATTCTCTAATGGGATTTCACTGTAATTAATGATTTATATAGTTCATTATAAAAATGATAATTTTGTACCAAACTTATTTATGTTTAGGGCTATAGTTGTGATAATGATATTATTGGGTATTTGTGATAGTTTTTAGAACTTGTGGGTATAAGTCATGTTTCATGTTTTTTCAAATAAAAAGTGAAATATGTTTTGAAAAATCATGTCCAAACACATTTTCATCTTCAAATCAAACTTCACCCAAATCAGATTTTTCAAAACAAATTTGAGAATATATGGCCAAACGCTAGCTAAAGCCTTCGTGTAAATGGTTGTTCATGTTTAGTTTTGGATTGGTTTTTCCCTCAAACCAAAAACAAGTAACCCAATTCTTCAAATATTTGAATCAAACCAAACCAATTAAATTGGTTTTTGTCGATTTTTTGATTTTTTCGGTTATTTATCAGTTTTTTTCTTAAATTTGAGACATACACTATAAACACATATTCCGGCGACTATATTTTTAACGTAACAGTATCAAATCAATTGCTCTTTGAGAAATCTATCATTTATCAAGATATATTGATGATAATTGAATCAAATAGTGATGAATAATTTAATTACTCAATTAAAAATTAATTATTTTTAACATAAAATAAATTACTGTACTTAGCAAAAGAAAAATACCAATCAAACCAAAATATAAAAGCAAAGAATTAGATTATTATAATAGCAAAGAACTAGTCTAAAAATACAAACGACCAATATGTACCATATAGTTTTAGAAACTTTATATAAAAATATACATATATATAGGTGTAATAATAAATTTAAATAGCTACTTCTATAGTCAGTTTGGTTCTGGTTTTTTCAGTTATTTTTTGATTAAAACCAAATCAAATTTGATCGATTTTTAAAATTCAAAACCAAAACCAAATCAAACCTAAAAGGTATCAATTTTTTGGTCAGTTTGGTTCGATTTTTCGGATTTTTATGAACACCCCTACTCGTGTGTTCTTTTCTTATTACTAGAAGGATGGATCATCCGTAGCCTACAGGCCGGCAGCCACAATTTTCATTTCAAAAATCGCAGAAATATGATAATTTTGGGGTAATTTTTAACTTTTGAACCCCACTTGTCCTATGGGCATAATTTCAAGGTCAAAAATTTAAAGTATTGCTCGTGAGATCACCGAGATCCAATGCTTGTTAAACTTGAAGTTAGACCATCCTTGGAGGGTTATTTATGTACTTCCCTTGTTCTCATTAGGCACATTAAAAATCTTTTGTTTTTTAATTCTTAGGGAGTGTTGTATAGTTAACTTTTCAATTTTCATTTTTACGTTAATCCAATTCGAAGTGAATCAACAATTACTCTTGATTTGAAATTTTAATTTCCCGTAAAAATAATACTAGCTAGTCATTTTTCGGACTGGTAATCAAAAAATAGTCAATATTTATAAAATCATTAAAAAAAATAGCCATTGTTTTGCTGGAACATAGAAAGTTCCAACATAATATGCTAGATTATGGAACTCATGCGTATAAACTTCCCGCATATAATGTTGGAACTCCAGCACACGGAAAGTTTCAGCATATTATGCGGGATTATGGAACTCCTTCATATAAACTTCCAGCATATTATAATGGAACTCTAGCACATTATAAAACTAGTGTATATGCTAGCACTTCGCGCAAGCAACGAAAAAATTTAAAATATAATTAAATATTAATTTTTATAAAGTAAACTTAAACTTTTTTAATTGAAAATCTTTTCATGACTCTACTATCTTTTAAAGATTTCTTTAATATCCTATATAAATTCTCAGACAAAAAACCCTAAAATCGGTGCAACTTAATCAGTATATATGAAATTAAATAAATGATACATAAAATTTAAAAATATGCAAAAGCAAAATAATGATAATGTAAAAATCAAGGTAATGTAAACTTGAGATGTTGTATGTTTTTTCCCCCTTATGCTGTTAGTTTTCTTGTTATTTTGTTTCTTAGTAATAATTGTTGGCACTTATGTTTAATGAGGTAAACAATTGTCATGTCTATGAAATAAAAAATTTAAAAACTCAAAAAGGAAACAATAATAAAATAGAAAAATAAAAACAAATGAAAAAAGAAAACGACAATTAAATGTAACCCAATCAATTATAGGATCAAACACCTTCCTAATATATATATATATATATATATATATATATATATATATATATATATATATATATATATATATATATATATATATATATATATATATATATTTGCATATTCTCTTCCTTTCTTATATGTCTCTCCTTTTTCTTCTCCTACTCTAATGCAACCAACCCAAAAACCTTAACGTTGTCCTCTAAAATCACAAATAACAAACCAAAACCTATAACTAAATTAATTAGGGACATAAATGCAGGAGGGAGAGGTGATTTAAACTCTAATCTTTTAGGTACTTCCTGAGAAGTCAAGAACTGTGTTGCTTATAATAATGAGGTTGCTAGATCTTAATAGATAGGAGAAAGTGCAAACAATACACTGAGGCTACAATCGATCAACCAGGAACGAATGACTCCCCAAATATTTTGAGACTGAGATCCCTCAAATATAGACATTTCTCTAATCATTAAAGCAAACAATAGGAAAATGCTGACAATATTTAGCAAAAACGTGAACACAAATATAGTAGACCAAAGCATTACATTTTCAATATAAGATAGACCCATATTTTCTATTATTCCCTCACAATGCTGTCAGGTTATCACTCTACAAACTCGATGACATAATTTTTTAAATTCATCTTTAAAATGATAGGGAAACGAATTAAAACTCAGTGACAAAAATTCGCACAAAAACAAACAAACTCTGTACTCATTATTAGAATATTTTGTACCTCGAAAGATCAAACAATATCAAATTCACCACCAAAATCCTAAATAAGACGATGATAAAGTCTATTGCCACACCATGTTTATCATTTCATACTTCCTCAACAAATAAGAAATAGAAGGAGAAGAGGGACGTATTTGGTGCTAAGAAATATTGCAACTTAGGCACAACAAAATTAGGCATATATAACATTAAAAAAAACAAATTAATAGCCAAAAGCACCAAAGAAAACAGATATAACGATGCCAGTAAAGCTTACAACAAAATAGCTCTCCATATTATTTCAGACTCCTGATATAATTTCAACAACTTGCTAACTCAAGACAAATACATTAATAATAACTCACTATTGCAATTAGCAAATTGGCATCAAAAATAATAAAACACGATTAGAGAATGTACAGATGATGTAACGAACCGACCGGTCGTTTTGAACATCTGCACTTCGCTCAGTAGTTTGAAGGCATGAGTAGCTCCGTATAATATATTATTACTTGTGTGAATCGTCGATTTTGGTTTTCAGGTTATTCTGAAGTGATTTGGAAGAACGAATGTCATATTTGAAGCTTTAAGTTGGAAGAGTTGACCAAATTTGACTTTTATGCATTTGACCCCAGAACGGAATTTTGATGGTTCCGTTAGGTCCGTATGATGATTTTGGACTCGGACGTATGCCCGGATTTGCATTTGGATATTTCTAGAAGGTTTCGGTGCGAATTGGCGAAAGTTGAAAATTTGAAGGTTTGGAAAGTTCATAAGTTTGATCGGGAGTTGACTTTGATGATATTGGATTCGGATTATAGTTCTGGGACTTGAAATAGCTTCGTTATATTATTTGGGGTTTGTGTGCAAATTTTGAGTTCATTCCGAGTTGATTTGATATGTTTCGGCGCTAGTTTTGGAAGTTGAAAGTTCAAAGTTCATTAAATTTGATTTGAGGTGCGATTCATCATTTCGATATTATTATGCATGATTTGAGGCCTCGAGTAGGTCCGCGTTATGTTATAGTACTAGTTGGTATATTCGAGCGGGGTCCCGAGTGGCTCAGAAGAGTTTCAGACGAGGTTCGGATCGTTTGGATCATTTTTGGCTAAAGCTGCTGGTGGCAGGATCTGGTGTGATCGCACCTGCGACTAGTTTATGCAAGTGTGATGGTCGCATAAGCGACAAAGGAGTCACAGAAGAGAGGTGAGAGCTGGGTGAGGAAGATCGCAGATGCGGAGCTTAAGGCGCACCTGCGGTCGCGCAGATGCGGAGCTTGAGGCATACCTGCGGTCGCGCAGAAGCGAGATTGAGTGCAGAAGCGGGATTGTGCACCGCACCTTCTTGTGCGCAGAAGCAGGGAAAGTATCGCATGTGCGGAAGGCGGGTCTTCATAGAGGCTTCGCATGAATGAATTTTTCCGCAGAAGCGGAGGTCGCAGATGCGACAATGTGAACGCATATGCGGAATTTGCTGGGCAGAAGCTATAAAATCGAGGTTTTTGGTTCTTTTATCATATTTTGAGATTTAGGGCTCGGATTGAGGTGAGTTTTGAAGAAATTTTTATCATGTGGATTGGGATAAGTGTTCTACACTTGATTTTGATTATATTTCGCGAATCTATCTTTATTTTTGGCAATTAGTTGATGAATTCAAAAGAGAAAATTGGGGGTTCTTGCCTAAAATTTAATAAAGTGAACTTTTGAATTTTAACATCGATTCAGAGTCGGATTTGAGTAAAACTAGTATGGTTGGACTCGTAATTGAATGGTTGTTGGATTTTGTGAGTTTTGTCGGGTTTCGAGGTGCGGGCCCGAGTTTGACCTTTTGGTTGAATTTGGGATTTTGATTAAAGATTCGACCTTTATCATTTGGAATTATTTCTTTTGGCTTCATTTGATACATTTGAGTTGCTTTTGGCTAGTTTTGAGTCGTCCGGAGGTCGGTACACACGAGATGGCATTTTTGGAGCATCGTTTGGCTTGCTCGGTATTGGATTTTGCTTGTCCGAGGTAAGTAACACTTCTAAACTTGGTACTGAGGGCCTGAACCCCTGAATATGCGTGATATGTGTTTTTGTGTTGAGGTGATGCACATGCTCGGTGACGGGCGTGTGGGCGTGCACCGTGTAAATTGTGACTCAGTTATTTATGTGGTAATGTGTAGTTACCTAATCTTATTTATAACCATGAAATCTCTACGTGCTAGAGTAATTGAGCTGTGATCCATGTTAGAAATCATGCTTAGGCCACATGTTGGCACTGTTATGACCCACAGAGATCGTGTTACATGTTGAATTAATTGCTTAATTTGAAATTTATATTCAGTCACAACCATTATTTTTATATCATATCTCAGTATTTGTTGTCCTTTATTTATACATCATACCATCACTGTTTGGGCTGATTATCATGATTCTTGTGAGCCTGAGAGACTGAGGAGATTGATGACTAAGTGAGGTCGAGGGCCTGATAGTGTGTATATTTATGGGATCGGGATGCACGCCGCAAGATATTTATTTGATTCATGCCATGATTGGCTTATTATAGCGTTTGGGCTAGAATTGCCCCTCCAGAGTCTGCACATCCAAAGTGAGCGCAGGTACCTACTGAGTGCGAGTGCCGAGTGACTGTGAGGACTGAGTGACTGTCAGGATTGAGTGACTGGGAGGACTGAGTGAATTGATACTCTGAGAGTATGCATATAGTTTATTCACTATGTTATATTGCATTCAACATGCACACTTTACATACAAGCATAGAGATGCATTTTCCTCATGTTGTACGGTATCACGTCATTCATGACTTCTCATACACATTGACATGTAGGCATGGAGATGTAATTTCCTCGTGCCATTTGATAATCAAACATTTACCTGTTGAAAAGTTTTGGAAAGGAAATCACGGTTTTACAAACTTACTCATATTTTGGTTCTTTCGGTAAAAAAAATTGGGTTTTACTGTTTTACTTGAAAAATATGCATATTTTCCCGTAACTGTGAACGAGTTGAGCATCATACCTCTGGGTTATTTTTCTTGCACTATTTTTATTATGATTGTTATGAATTGTTGCTGGTTATTGGAGTTGGACTCTGACCCTTGTCCCAGCTCGTTACTACTTTCAACCTAAGGTTAGGTTTGTTACTTATTGAGTGCATGAGGTCGGTTGTACTCATACTATACTTCTACACTTTGTGTGCAGATGTTGGATGCTGATGCTGTTATGTACAACGGGAGCTGGATTTGAAGATGCACCTGTGTTCCAGTTGCTATCACTTGTCCTTGGTAACATTAGATTCGAAATTCTATTCATTTATATTTCAAACAGATGTTGTACTTATTTTGATGCTGTTTTTATAAAAATATAACTCTTAGAAGCTCCTGATTTGTACTACCAATCCGTGGGGAGTTGTATAAATTCAGTTATCTCATCTTTGACTCACATCAGTATTATTATATTATGTTTTGTAGTTAATTGGCTTACCTAGCGGATTGGGTTAGGTGCCATCTCGACGGTTTGGATTTTGAGTCATGACAAGTTAGTATCAGAGCTCTAGGTTCATAGGTTCTACGAGTCATGAGTAAGTGTCTAGTAGAGTCTTGCGGATATATATGATGACGTCCATACCTATCTTCGAGAGGCTACAAGGCATTTAGGATAAACTTTCCATCTTTCTTTCCTTATCATGCAGCATTGATTCAGCTTGAAACGTTACTCTTTGAACTCCTTCCACGCATTCGCATACGTATTTGAGCGCTCAAATATCGAGTGTGCATCGACGGCTTGTGATTCCATGGATTTGGTGCGAGATATGATTTCAGTGTGCTGATGATAGGCCAGTTTGGAGGACTTGAGGCCGGGTTTTGACCGTAGCTTAAGCACGGGGATTCTGGCCGTGTGAGCACGTGCTTTTGGGACTCATATATCCGGTAATGCCCCTATGAGTGGAATTTGTAGCTCGATGAGTGGTTGGATGGCTATATAATATTTATCATGTGACTGCGGGATGTGTTCAGATGGGTTGAATGTGACGGAAAGAGTTTGCTTGAGATGTGAGAAGGACTATTAGATGCTCGATTTCTATGGATGTTTCATACATGCTTGAGTTATGAAGGTTTTTAAGGGATTCATTCATGTTATTTCATTTGTGGAACGAAGTAGATTTTCATGTCTTGTTGATGAGTTCAGACTCAGAAAAATTAAATGATTGCGTAGTAGTTGTGACTATGAAAGGGTATAGAGAGATGTCAGTTTGAGGCTAAGCATGTGGGTTATAACCTGCGGGGTAATCTACGGATGTGTGATCCTTATGATGTTGTGTGGAGATTTCTTTTCTACCAATGGGTTATAGTCGTGCGATTTGAGTTTGGATCGGTTGTAATAGTTGACCTGACCATCACGAGGATAGATGCGAGATTTGCATATGATTTGAGGTATTAGACGGTTTGTGTTACATGATCTTATGAAGGATTGAGTTGAATTTTGGTGCCAGATTATGGCTGTAATAGAGTATGGGCATTGTGAGTTATCGAGTGTTTTGATATATGGCTTCGAGCCAAGTGGGGGAGTCTACTATCGACGCTTTGATTGCATGGTTATGTGTTGTGTCAGTTTCAGTTTGAGGTATAGTGTGATACATTTATGACTTGCAGAGGCTGGTTTTGAGGATGACTTTAGCAAGGAAATTTCTAGATACGGGTTATATTACACTTTATGGGTATATGGAAATCATGGAATGATTTGAGTTGTTATTCGTGACGGATATAGTGCGCATGGGGTAGAAATTTACTCGGCTGCGCTAAGGCGGGGTCACTTCTTTGGGTGTTGTTGTGCTAATAAGGCACAAATCGTTCGGCCCGTTTGGTCGGTGCAACTAAGATTTGAGCAGGGTGGATGACTCTCGAGAAAGTTCTAATAGATACAAGATTTTCATGTAGCAATTATGAATTTTTCGGATTTGTATATGACTAGGATCTGAGATTTACATTGGATGGTGTCGAGACTCGTAGTATTTTTATATCATTATGGATTTTATATTTCAGTATCAAAAAGGTGGAGGAAACGACTTCAAATTCACAAAAGGTCTCTTCAGAGTGGGTATCTAGGTTGCGGTACGTTTGGGGTGCTTAAGAGGGAATACAACGGCTTATGGGCCTTAGGACAGTGTGATTTTATGCTAGGATCTCTTATGGTGAGCTTTGGGTGCCTTAGTACGTTTGGTTTTATTAGAAGTTATTGCTACAAGTACGCGAGTTATGTGGTATATCATGTGATTACATATTGAGTTATGGTTATAGCTTGATATGTCTTGTTCAGACTTATACAGTGTGTAGATGCGAGATTCAAATCTTATAGGAAATTCCGAATGTTGGAAATTGGATTTTGTGGTTTACGATAATGATCTTCAGTTATGTTGCGTTGTCAGGCCTATATGGAATAGGGTGACATGGGATAACCCCCCCGAGTATGTGCGTTGTAAGGTTACATGGCGATTTGATGGCTTTGGAACGACTCTTGGCACGTTCGAGGATGAACACATGTTTAAGTGGGGGAAGATGTAATGACCGGATCGGTCGTTTCGAGCATTTGCACTTCGCTCGGTAGTTTGATGGTATAAGTAGCTCTGTATGATGTATTATGACTTGTGTGAATCGTCGGTTTTGGTTTTTAGGATATTCAAAATCGATTTGGATGAATGAATTTCATGATTGAAGCTTTAAGTTGGAAGAGGTGATTAAGTTTGACTTTTGTGAATTTGAACGCGGAATGAAGTTTTGATGGTTCCGTTAGGTCCAGATGGTGATTTTGTACTCGGGAGTATACCCGGATTTGCATTTGGATATTTATAGAAGGATACGACACTAATTGGCGAAAATTAGAAATTTGAAGGATTGGAAAGTTCATAAGTTTGATCGATAGTTGACTTTGTGGATATCAGATTCGGATTATGTTTCCAGGAATTGGAATAGCTTTGTTATGTCATTTGGGACTTGTGCGCAAAATTTGAGTTCATTCCGCGTTGATTGGATATGTTTCGGCGCGAGTTTTGGAAGTTGAAAGTTCTAAGTTCATTACTTTTGATTTGAAGTGCGATTCGTCATATGCATGATTTGAGAGCTCGAGTAGGTCCGTGATATGTAATAGAACTTGTTAGTATATTCGGACGGGGTCCCGAGGGGCTCGGGTGAGTTTCAGACCATTTCGTCGCATGTTGCATTTGGCTAAGGCCGCTGGTTCTGGTGTTTTCGCATCTGTGGAAGAATGGGACGCAGATGCGAGTCCGCAGATGCAGACAATTGGTCGCAGAAGCGAAGGAAGTTTGGTTGGGGATCATCGTAGATGCAGAGGAAGAGGCGCACCTGCATGTGCGCAGAAGTAGAAGATGTGATCGCAAAAGCGGGTATGTATGCAGAAGCGTGTTTTGTCTCGCACATGCGCTTGCGCAGAAACAGTGCATGTTGCACGGGCACGGAAGAGCAGACCTCCAGTGTTTTCTGCAGAAGCGGGTATTTTGTCACAAAAGCGACGCCCTAGAAGTGGCCCTTTGTTCGCAAAAGCGAAAATCGCTGGGCATAAGCTATATTTTCGAGGGTTGGTCGTTTTATTCTCATTTTGAGACTCGGAGCTCAGTTTTGGGCGACTTTGGAGAAGAATTTCATCACAAGGATTGGGTTAAGTGTTTTATACTCGGTTTTGATTATATTTCATGATTCTTTCTTCATTTTTGGTAGTTGGACTATGAATTTTAAAGAGAAATTGGGGGTTTTAGCCTAAAGTTTCATGAGGTGAGTTTTTGAGTTTTGAACATCGATTCAGAGTAGGATTTGAGTGAAACTAGTATGGTTAGACTCATAATTGAATGGGTCATCGGATTTTATAAGTTTCGTCGAGTTTCGAGGCGCCGGCCCGGGTTGGACTTTTGGGTTGATTTTTGGCTTTTGATTAAAGATTCGACCTTTATCGATTGGGTTTGTTTCTTTTGGAATTATTTGATGTATTTGAGTTGCTTTTGGCTAGTTTCGAGCCGTTCGAAGGTCGATATGCACTGGATGGCTGTTTTAGAGCATCGCTTGGCCTGCTCGGTATTGGACTTGGCTTGTTCGAGGTAAGTAACACTTTTAAACTTGGTGTTGAGGGTATGAAACCCCGAATTACGTGTTATGTGATTGATGTTGAGGTGACGCGCATGCTAGGTGACAGGCGTGTGGATGTGCACCGTCTGAGTTGTGATTTAGTTGATTCTGTGGAACTGTGTAGCTATCTTATCTAAACGTTTTTACTGTACTCTATGTGTTAGAGCACTTGAGCTGTAATTTATGCTAGAAATCATGTTTAAGCTATATGCTGGTACGATTGGGACCCACAATGGTCGTTCTTTGATGTCAAGTTATGTACTCAGTCGCATTCATCATTTCATATCATGTCTCAGTCTCTATTATCGTATATTGTCACATCTCGTATCATTTATTAGGGATGCTTAGCATAAGCATTGTGAGCCCGAGAGACTGAAAATGTTATTGACTGAGTGAGGCCGAATGCCTGATTGTAAGTGATAATTAAGGGATCGGGCTGCATGCCGCAACATATTTTTATTTATTTATACCTGGATCTGGCTTATTATAGCGCTTGGGCTGAAGGAGACCCTCCGGAATCTGCACACCCACTGTGAGCGCAGTGGATATTATATTTGGGATGGAGTTTCCTGGGCATGAAGTTGCCCTATATATTTATATTTGGGATGGAGTTCCCTGGGCATGGAGTTGCCCTATACTTTTATATTTGGGATGGAGTTCCCTGGGCTGGATTGGCCATATACAGTACTGCGTGACTGATTGTCAGTTGCTATTTATATTGAGGGATGGATCTTCCCTGGGCTGGACCTGCCCCATACAATACATAGTGATTGAGTACTCTGAGAGTGTGAGTACATGAGTTCATCACTGAGATGCATAACATTTGACATGCGTACTTGAAATACATGCATAGAGATGCATTTCCTTCTGCTACCCGATTTTTGGTAACATTCATGATTTCACCTGCATATTGACATGTAGGCATAAAGATGTATTTTCCTCGTGCTATCTGAAAATAAAATATCTTATTTATTGTTGAAAAGTTTTTGGGAAAAATTACAGTTCTCAAACTTGCTCATCTATCTTTGGGGGATTTTTCGGTGAAAGATTTGGGTTCTACTGTTATACTTGAAAATCATGCCTATTTTTTTTGTAACTGTGAACGAGCTGAGTTATTTATTGTACCATCTTTATTATATTGTTATGAATTGTTGCTGGTTATTGGAGTTGGACTCTGACCCTTGTCCCAACTCGTCACTACTTTCAACCTAAGGTTAGGTTTATTACTTATTGAGTACATGGGGTCGGTTGTACTATACTATACTTTTGCACCTTGCGTGCAGATGTTGGATGTTGATGTTGATGCGTATGGTGGGAGATGTATTATAAGATGTACCTGCGCTCCAGTCATAGCTGCCTCTTGATCTTGGTAGCTTTAGTATTTCAGATCTGTTCATGTATATTTCAAACATATGGTGTATTTTATTTCAAACCAGCTTTGTAAACTCTATATCTTAGAAGCTCATGATTTGTACTATCAATCCTGGGGGAATTGTATAAATTCAGTTATCTCATCTTTGACTCACATCTGTATTATTATATTGTGTTTTATAGTTAATTGGCTTACCTAGCAGGTTGGGTTAGGTGTCATCACGACGGATTGGATTTTGGATCGTGACAAATGCCTAAAATATTTGCGTCGCTATGGTCGGATAAACTACAAATACCTTTGAGCCAAATTTTGAAACCTTTTTTATTTGGAAGAACAAAGGCGTGATTTTTCTTCCCCACTGAAAGCGAAAGACAAAGCTTAATTAGATAGTGTCTTCCTATTGATTGGAATATGTTAATTTCTTGCGTGTTTAGAATGTTTTCGCCTTTCATCATAATTACCATATCAGTTTTATGGTGTTGATGAATATTTTTCCTGAATTTAAAGCTGTGCACATTAATACAGTTTAATAACATTAACTATAGGGAAAAAGAAAGATAATCAGAATTTGTGGAGACTTTAACAAAGGAAAAAACAGTTCAACCACAGGCCACTACAGTGGCGTACGCAAGATTTTTCGTAAGCGGTGTCACTATTTAAAGAGTGAACGAACGAGTAAAAATTGAGGATTAATGCGACGCAATTTACCATAAAATTTCTTTGAGGAAAATTGTGCTTTCGAGGTTGGAAAGGACCTCTTTGAAGATACTTTCTTCTTATTGCATCATGATCATTTGGGTGATATTTTCGAATTGCTAATCTTTCCGAGGATCAACCTCTAAGGAGCTTAAATTAACTCTTTCGCTTTGGTGATGTTGTTCTAACTCATTAGCTTTTTCTTCCAAGTTAGATAAATCTTGAGATGTTGAACTTGATTTTGGAATTTTGAAAGTTGTAGGAAAGTATCTCTTTATTGTAATTTAATATGAATAAAAAATTCAAATACCCACTTTAATCTTTAGATAAACCCTAAATAAGTTTATTGTAACTATAAAATTGTTCGTCTTCAATAAGGCAATAACCCAAAATTTCATTAACCTCCAAAATCAGTATAGACACCCAACAAAGAGTAATCATAAATTCAAAATTAACATCACTAATTCATAGTTCTGTTCATAAACAAATAAAAAGGAATAGCAAAATTAGTTAGCAAAAATAATCATCGAGAGAGAGATTTAATACTAACCTGGAGGAATTTATTTATTATTTATATTGGGTCAAATAATTTTTAAGTGGTCAAATAGTGTCACGACCAAACTCCATGTCAGGCCGTGATGGCGTCCAACACCGTTGCTGGACAAGCCAACAGTGAACAACTTAGTGATTTTCCATTTAGCTTTACTTATTTTTAAACATTTCGTAAATAAAGGATTTTTAAGGCAAACAAACAGAAACATCTAAAAGCAGTTATAACTATTGAATTACAACTCAAAAATCAAAGTCTACTAATACGTGCCAAGATCTGGTGTCACAAGTGTGTGGGCAACTAGTAGAATATACAAAAGATGACTATCCTACTGTCTGAAACAGAATAGATAGATAAAAATAAAAGAAAAACTCCGGCATACTGCTGAACGGCTCAGAAGGGGAAGCTCACCATGAAGTCTCGGTCCAAGATCAAGTATGTACGTCGGGCGGGTAACTAGATGCACCAGGCTCAGATCCTGTACAATTAAGTACAGAAGTGTAGTATGAGTACATAGACAATGTGTACGCAGTAAGTATCCCGCCTAACCTCAAAGAAGTAGTGACGAGGGGTCGACTTGACACTTACTAGGCCAATAATTATATAATTAAAGTACTATGCTAAGCATCGATATCATGAATGATACTGTCAGTTCAACAACAGGAAGAGATAAGTCCTTCTTTCATAATTATAACATAAATTTCAGTAATACTATTTAGCAACTTACATTTCAAGGCATTTAAGCAGAATAAATCATGGAGAATTTTCAAATAATTAGCATGCGCAATTATGCCGAGGTCGTACGGCCCGATCCAATAAAATATTTAAACTGTGCACTGCCGAGGGTCGAACGACGCGAACTATAGACGCATCTATTTTTCCCGCTTGCGAATCATACATGCGATGTGGTCAGACATAAATTTAAGGAATTACCCCGCTTACGAATCACACATGCGACGCAGTTACACAAAGATCTCATAAATTTATTTTTATAGTACTCTCCCATTCTTTTCAAAATACGACATTCAAATGAAAACTTTTAAGATCCCATTATTTTTCATCAATTCCAATTCCTTTTGAAACATTTAATAAGCACACTCCATTCCTCCCTTCTCAAGGCAAACAATATACATAAAGCAATAACAATATTAACAAGGCATGGTGTAAGCCTAAGACTACCCCGGCATAACAGGAATAGTAGCTACGTACGGACTCTCGTCAGTTCGTACATACGTGGCCCCCACAAACAATAACACATATTAATTTAGATCACCTATGGGATAATTTCCCTCTTACAAGGTTAGAAAGGAGACTTACCTTGTCTCAAGGGCTACTTCCCAATTCAAGAATGCGCTTAAACCTCCAAATTTGACGCCAAACGGCTCGAAGCTAGTCAAACATTACACAAACTAATCAATCTATGCTCAAAAGTTCATAATTCCATCATTTAAGTGATTACCCAACCAAAATTGCAAGATTCCTAAAATTCACCCCCGGGCCCGCGTGCCCGGATTTCGGAAATTCTCAAAGAAATTTGTTACCCATAACCTTAGGAACATAAATATATGCTTTTTACTAAATTCCATAACAAATTTTGTGGTTAAATCTCATTTTTGTCAAAAACCTAGGTTTTCACCTAAATCCATGATTTTCACTAATTTACATGTTATAATCTACCCATAATCTATGTATTTAACCCATGTTGTGTAGGAATTACTTATCTTAAAGTGCTAGGTGAAAACCCTCTTCCAAAAACTCCAAGAATTGCCCAAGAGATGAAAGAAAAGTGATATAAATGGCGTAAGACGCGCATTAAATGAATTGGGCACATGCCTCTGATGTCGCATTTGCGACACCAGGTTCGCAAATGCGAGTGTCGCAAATGCAACACAACTCTCGCAAATGCAAAGCTTGGCCTTCAGCTGCTGGGGTCGCAAATGCGACTAAAGAGTCGCAAATGCGAACTCTGTTGGGATTGCAAATGCAACAAATGGGTCGCAAATGCGAACACTGCCTAGGCCGGGCTCCTTCAAAATTGCGAATCCCTTCTCGCAACTGCGAGGTTCTCATTTACGAACAATTTCTCGCATTTACGAGACCTGCAACTGCTACCAAGAAACACCAGAAAACTAATGTGTTTTCATTCCTTTCGAATGTCCGAAACTCACCCGAGCCCTCAGGGCTCCACACCAACTATCCACACAAGTCTAATAACCTCATACAAACTCGCTCGAGAGATCAAAATCCGGAATTAACATCAAAAACTAAGAATCGGATGCCAAAACGCATGAATTGGCTTATGAATTCAAAAACTTCTAAAAAGACTTCTGAACGTCCGATTCCTATCAAATCAACTCGCAATGACACCAAATTTTGCGTGCAAGTCTTAAATGACATTATAGAACTATTCCAGTCTCAAAATTCTGTTTTTGACCTCGATAACACCAAAACCCGCACCAAACCAAAATTTTAAAGAACTTCAAAGTTCTTCGAGAACCAACTTTCACTATTGGGTGCCAAAACACTCCCGGGTCATCCAAAATCCGACCCGAATATACACCCAAGTCTGAAATTATCATACGAACCTATTAAACCGTCAAATCTTGATTCCAAGGTCGTTTACTCAAAATGTTGACCGAAGTCAAACTTGGCCTTTTAAGCCAATCTTAAGGAACCAAGGGTTTCGATTCCAACCCAGACTCTTTGAAATCCTGAATCAACCATCCCCGCAAGTCATAAATCAGTAAAAGAATGTACGGGAAGTCTTATTTAGGGGAGCAGGGTTCTAGAAAGCAAAACGACCGGTCGGGTCGTTACATTCTCCACCTCTTAAACAAACGTTCGTCCTCGAACGAGTTTAGATTCATACCTGAAGTGCTGAATAAGTGTGGATATCTGCTCCGCATGTCCACCGCGGACTCCCAGGTCGCCTCCTCGACTGGTTGGCCCCTCCACTGGAACTTTACCATGGAAATCCTCTTGGACCTCAATTGGCGATCCTGCCTAGCAACAATAGCAACTAGCTCCTCCTCATAGCCCAATCTCTTATCTAGCTGAATAGTGCTGAAGTCTAACACATGTGACAGGTCGGCATGGTACCTCCGGAGCATAGACACATAAAAAACTGGATGAATCCCGGATAGGCTGGGAGGTAAAGTAAGCTCATAAGCAACCTCCCCAACTCGCCTCAACACCTCAAATGGGCCTATAAACCTTGGGCTCAACTTGCCCTTCTTTCCGAATCTCATAATACCTTTCATCGGCGAGACTTTTAAGAGAACCTTCTCGCCTACCATAAATGATACATCACGCGCCTTTTGATCCGCGTAACTCTTCTGTCTGGACTGTGCTGTGCGAAGTCGCTCCTGAATCAACTTCACCTTTTCCAAGGCACCCTTCACCAGATCAGTAACATATAACCTAGCCTTGCCGGGCTCAAACCACCCGATGGGAGAACGACATCACCGACCATATAAAGCCTAAAATGGGGCCATCTAGATGCTGGACGGATAATTGTTGCTGTAAGCAAACTCAGCCAAAGGCAAAAACTGATCCCACTATCCCCTAAAGTCAATCACACATGCTCTCAGCATGTCTTCCAATATCTGAACTGTTCGCTCTGACTACCCGTCAGTCTGTGGATGACATGCTGTGCTGAGCTCTACACGGGCCCCAACTTACTCTGTACGGTTCTCCAAAAATGTTAAGTGAACTGAGGGCCTCTATATGATATGATGGAAACAGGCACACCCCGCAACCGAACTATCTCCCTAATATAAACTTGGGCCAATTTCTCTGAAGTATATGTAGTCACAACCGGAATAAAGTGTGCCGACTTGGTCAATCTGTCGACAATGACCCAAACTGCATCAAACTTCCGCAAGGTCCGCGGCAATCCAACTACAAAGTCCATAGTGATGCACTCCCATTTCCACTCAGGTATAGTCATCTGCTGAAGTTGGCCACCTCGCCTTTGGTGCTCATACTTGACTTGCTGGCAATTTAAACACCTAGTTACATACTCCACTATGTCTTTCTTCATCCGTCGCCACCAATAGTGTTGTCTCAGGTCACGATACATCTTCGTATCACCTGGATGAATAAAATACCTAGAACTGTGTGCCTCCTCTTGAATCCTCTCCCTCAAGCCATCGACAATGGGAACACATAGACAACCCTAGAGTCGCAGAACACCATCGTCGCCAATAGAAACCTCCTTGGCACCACCCTGTAGTACCGTCTCTCTAAGAACTGCCAAGTGTGGATCATCAAACTGTCGGGCCTTGATCTTCCCCAATAATGAAGAGTGAGCAACAACACATGCAAGAACTCGGTTGGGCTCTGAAATATTCAACCTCATAAGTCTGTTAGCCAAGGACTGAATGTCCAAAGCTAGTGGCCTCTCCTCCACTGAAATAAATGCCAAGCTACCCATACTCTCTTCCTTCCTGCTTAAGGCATCCGCGACCATATTTGCCTTGCCCGAATGATAAAGAATGGTGATGTCATAATCCTTCAGTAACTCGAGCCATCTACGCTGCCTCAAATTGAGATCCCTTTGCTTGAACAAATACTGTAAGCTACGATGATCAGTATAAACCTCAGATGACACCCCACACAGATAATGCCTCCATATTGTAAGAGCATGAACAATCATGGCTAACTCCAAATCATGCACATGGTAATTCTTCTCATAGGACTTTAGATGACGTGAAGCGTATGCAATAACTCGCTCCTCCTACATCAATACATAACCCAAGCCAATGCGTGAAGCATCGTAATATACAGTATACATCCCCGAACCGGAAGGCAGCACTAAAACTGGTACTGTAGTCAAAGCTGTCTTGAGCTTCTGAAAGCTCGCCTCACAATCATCGGACCAACGAAACAGGGCACCCTTCTGGTTCAATCTAGTCAAAGGTGCTGCAATGGATGAAAAGCCCTCCACAAATCGGCGACAATAGCCTGTTAACCCCAAGAAACTCCTAATCTCAGTCGCCAAAGTGGGACGAGGCCAACTCCGAACTGCCTTAATCTTCTTGGAATCCACTTTAATACCCTCTCCTGATACAACATGCCCCAAGAATGCCACAGACTCTAGCCAAAACGCATATTTGGAGAACTTAGCATATAGCTCATGTTCTCGCAATGTCTAAAATACCACTCTCAAATGTTGCTCGTGCTTCTCCAGGCTACGTGAGTAAATCAAGATGTCATCAATGAAGACAATAACAAAGGAATCAATATAAGGCCTAAACACTCTGTTCATCAAATCCATGAATGTCGCTGGGGCATTAGTCAAGTCGAAGGACATCACTAGAAACTCATAATGACCATATATGCTATGGATGGCAGTTTTGGAACATCTGAGTCCTATATCTTCAACTGATGGTACCCCGATCTCAATTCGATCTTTGAAAACACCCTAGCACCCTGCAACTAGTCAAACAAATCATCAATACGCGGCAACGGGTACTTGTTCTTGATGGTAACCTTGTTCAACTGGCGGTAATCAATGCACATCTGCATATTCCCATCCGTATAGTCCCATATTTCTTCTTCATAAATAACACCGGTATACCCCAAGGTGATATACTTGGTCTCACAAATCCCTTTGCTAACAACTCCTCTAGCTGCTCCTTCAACTCATTCAATTATTTTGGAGCCATACGGTACGATGGGATAGATATAGGCTGGGTGCCTGGAGCCAAATCATTACAGAAATCAATATCACGATCTGACTGCATGCCTGGAAGGTAAAAAGGAAACACATCGGCGAACTCCCAGACTACTAGCACTAAATCAATCATCGGAGACTCTGCGGTGGTGTCCCGAACATAAGCTAGATAAGCCAAACAACCCTTCTCGACCATATGTCGAGCCTTCAGAAAAGAGATAACCCAACTAGCTGTACTAACCGGGAACCCTTCCACTCCAATCTCGGTAATTCTGACCTCGCTAAGGTAATAGTCTTGGCATGACAATCAAGGACGACATGGTATGGAGATAACTAGTCCATGCCCAAGATGACCTCAAAGTCGGTCATATCAAGTAACAGAAGGTCTGCCTTAGTCTCGTAACTATAGAATGTGACCACACAGGACCGATAGATCCGCTCCACAACCACAGAAAAGCCCACAAGAGTGGACACATAAACGGGAGTAATCAAGAACTCACGAGAAACATCTAGGAAATGAGAAAACATAGATGATACATATGAATAGGTAGATCCTGGATCAAATAACACCGAAGCATCCCTACCGCAGACAGAAATAATACCTGTGATCACGGCATATGAGGCCACTGCATCTGGTCTGGCCGAAAATGCATAGAATCTAGCTGGGGCGCCACCTGACTGGCCCCCGCCTGCCTGACCTCCAGTTCTAGGATGACCTCTACCCACTTGCCCTCCGCCTCTGGGCGACTGGATGGCTGGTGCGGCTGCTGGAGCTGAAATCATGGGCTGCTGACCCTACTGTACTGCCTTACCTCGAAGCCTGGGGCAGGATCTCTTCATGTGACCCGGATCTCTATACTCAGAACAACCTCTCGGTACCATAGACTGCTACCCCAAAGTATGACCCTGATGGCCTGAATACCCACTAGAAGAACCCTGAATGGTTGGTGGGCGGTATGAACTCTATGGCATGACACTAAAATAAGCACTGGAAGAACCCTGATAAACTGGTGGGCGATAAGAACTCTCTGGAATAACACTAAAATAGGGTCGCGCCGGAGCACCCCGAGGAGGTGGTGGTGCTGAATATGTGGGCCTACTAGGCTGACCACTCCCGATCTGACCTCTGCCCCTAGCCGGGGCACCTCTAAACTCTCTAGAGAAACGGGGCCTCTTGTCTTGCTGCATCTGCTCTCTACCCCTCTGGCGGTAGCCCTCAATCCTCCGAGCAATCTCCACTACTAGCTGATAACCAGTACCCATCTCAACCTCGCGGTCCATACTAGCCCGAATATTGGGGTGCAACCCCGCAACAAATCTCTGCACTCTCTCTGCGTTCGTAGAAAGTATCATAAGTGCATAGTGGGACAACTCATAAAACCTCGCCTCATAGTCGGTCACTGATATCTGACCCTGCTTAAGCTGCTCAAATTGATACCACAACTCTTACCTCTCGGAGGGTGGAATATACCTATCCAGGAAAAGCTGTGTGAACTGGCTCCAAGTTATAGGAGGAGAACCTGCTAGTCTGCCAAGAAGATAAGACTGCCACCTTCTACGGGCCTTGCCATCCAACTGGAAAGTAGTGAAGTCAACCCCATGAGACTCCAGTATCCTCATGTTGTGCAGTCTGTCCCTGCACCTATCAATGAAATCCTGGGCATCCTCATGACGCTCGCCCCCAAAGACAGGAGGGTGTAACCTAGTCTATTTGTCCAATAACTTCTGCGGATCGCCGTTCATAGTCAGTCTAGGCTCAGGTGCAGCTGCCACAACTGGCTGGGCTCCACCCACGGGTAGTGCACCCGGAGTCTGATATACCATAGCTGCGTGCCCAGGATCCTAAGCAGTAGGGGTCTGTGCTCCCTCTCATGCCTAAGATGTGGCTGGGTCCGCTGGAAATAAACCAGCCTGAGACATGGTGTCCATGAACCACATCATACGGCCCATGACCTCCTGAAAGCCCGGTGCTGTCATGAAATCTACCGTGGCTGGCTTTGCGGCAGGAACCTCGCCCTGCTCCTCAATAATGGGATCCTCCATTGGATCCGCTGGTAGTGCTACTGGGTCGCCCTCGTCCCCTACCGAGGGCTGGTGCCCTCCCCCGGCCTCTGCCTCAGCCTCTAGCAATGGGGGGAGCAGCTCCTCCTGGGTATGGAACATCCGCCGTACGTGTCCTCACCGTCTGTGCGAGAATAGAAGGAAGAAACTTAGTATACCATCAATTGCACGATAGGAGATGAATAAAGAATAGTTTCCTAACACCCTATAAGCCTCTCGAAGATAAGTACGGACGTCTCCGCACCGATCCGCAAGACTCTGCTAGGCCTGCCCATGATTTGTGAGACCTACGTGAACCTAGTGCTCTGATACCATGTTATCACGACCCAACTCCATGTCAGGCCGTGATGGCGTCCAACACCGTTGCTGGACAAGCCAACAGTGAACAACTTAGTGATTTTCCATTTAGCTTTACTTATTTTTAAACATTTGATAAATAAAGGATGTTTAAGGCAAACAAACAGAAACATCTAAAAGCAGTTATAACTATTGAATTACAACTCAAAAATCAAAGTCTACTAATACGTGCCAAGATCTGGTATCACAAGTATGTGGGCAACTAGTAGAATATACAAAAGATGACTATCCTACTGTCTAAAACAGAATAGACAGATAAAAACAAAAGAGAAACTCCTGCATGCTGCTGAACGGCTCAGAAGGGGCAGCTCACCATGAAGTCTCGGTCCAAGATCAAGTATGCGCGTCGGGCGGGTAACTAGATGCACCAGGCTCAGATCCTGTACAATTAAGTACAGAAGTGTAGTATGAGTACATAGACAATGTGTACGCAGTAAGTATCCCGCCTAACCTCGAAGAAGTAGTGACGAGGGGTCGACTTGACACTTACTAGGCCAATAATAATATAATTAAAGTACTATGCTAAGCATGGATATCATAAATGATACTGTCAGTTCAACAACAGGAAGAGATAAGTCCATCTTTCATAACTATAACATAAATTTCAGTAATACTATTTAGCAACTTACATTTCAAGGCATTTAAGCAGAATAAATCATGGAGAATTTTCAAATAATTAGCATGCGCAATTATGCCGAGGTCGTACGGCCCGATCTAATAAAATATTTAAACTGTGCACTGCCGAGGGTCGAACGACGCGAACCATAGATGCATCTATTTTTTTCGCTCACGAATCATACATGCAACGCGGTCAAACATAAATTTAGGAATTATCCCGCTCGCGAATCACACATGCGACGCGGTTACACATAGATCTCATAAATTCTTTTTATAGTACTCTCCCATTCTTTTCAAAATACGACATTCAAATGAAAACTTTTAAGATCCCATTATTTTTCCTCAATTCCAATTCCTTTTGAAACATTTAATAAGCACACTCCATTCTGCCATTCTCAAGGCAAACAATATACATAAAGCAATAACAATATCAACAAGGCATGGCGTAAGCCTAAGACTACCCGGACATAACAGGAATAGTAGCTACGTATGGACTCTCATCACTTCGTGCGTACGTGGCCCCCCCACAAACAATAACACATTAATTTAGTTCACCTATGGGGTAATTTTCCTCTTACAAGGTTAGAAAGAAAACTTACCTCATCTCAAGGCCTACTTCCCCATTCAAGAACGCGCTTAAACCTCCAAATTTGACGCCAAACGACTTGAAACTTGTCAAACATTACATAAACTAATCAATGTATGCTCAAAAGTTCATAATTCCATCATTTAAGTGATTATCCAACCTAAATTGCAAGATTCCTAAAATTTACCCCCAGGCCCGCGTGCCCGAATTCCGAAAATTCTTAAAGAAAGTTGTTACCCATAACCTTAGGAACATAAATATATGATTTTTGCTAAATTCCATTAAAAAATTCGTGGTTAAATCTCATTTTTGTCAAAAATCTAGGTTTTCACCTAAATCCATGGTTTTTACTAATTTACATATTATAATCTACTCATAATCTATGTATTTAGCTCATGTTGTGTAAGAATTACTTACCTGAAAGTGCTAGGTGAAAACCCTCTTCCAAAACCTCAAAGAATCGCCAAAGAGATGAAAGAAAAGTGAGATAAATGGCCTAAGTCGCGCATTAAATGAGTTGGGCACATGCCTCTGATGTCGCATTTGAGACACCAGGTTCGCAAATGCGAGGGTCGCAAATGCGACACAACTCTCGCAAATGCGAAGCTTGGCCTTCAGCTGTTGGGGTCGCAAATGCGACCAAAGAGTCGCAAATGCGAACAGTGTTGGGATCGCAAAAGCAGCAAATGTGTCGCAAATGCGAACACTGCACAGGTCGGGATCCTTCGAAATTACGAAGCCCTTCTCGCAAATGCGAGGTTCACAATTGCGAACAATTTCTCGCATTTGCGAGACCTGCAACTGCTGCCAAGAAACACCAGAAAACTAATGTGTTTTCATTCCTTTCGAATGTCCGAAACTCATCCGAGCCCTCAGGGCTCCACACCAACTATCCACACAAGTCTAATAACCTCATACAAACTTGCTCGAGAGATCAAAATCCGAAATTAACATCAAAAACTAAGAATCGGACGCCAAAACGCATGAATTGACTTATGAATTCAAAAACTTCTAAAAAGACTTCTGAACGTCCGATTCCTATCAAATCAACTCGCAATGACACCAAATTTTGCGTGCAAGTCTTAAATGACATTATAGAACTATTCCCAGTTTCGAAATTTCGTTTTGACCTCGATAACACCAAAACCCGCTCCAAACCAAATTTTTAAAGAACTTCAAAGTTCTTCGAGAACCAACTTTCACTATTGGGCGCCAAAATGCTCTCGGGTCATCCAAAACCCGACCCGAATATATCTCTAAGTCTGAAATCATCATACGAACCTATTGGAACTGTCAAAACCCCGATTCCGAGGTCAAACCTTAAGGAACCAAGGGTTCCGATTCTAACCCAGACTCTTCCAAATCCCGAACCAACCATCCCCACAAGTCATTAATCAGTAAAGCAAGTACGAAAAATCTTATTTAGGGGAACAGAGTTCTAGAAAGCAAGATGACTGGTCGAGTCGTTACAAATAGTTTTTAAGTGCATCCCATGCTTTTAGTAACATATGGTTTTAAATTAAGTGAAAGAGTCAAAAATGAATTTGCTGTAGCTAGGGGAGTTCGAACCCTTGACCTCTCACCCAATTTTCGGAGTTAATAACCATTAGGCTAGTAAGCTACTTTGTTGCAAGTGGTGTCACATTTATATTTTTTACCTGGTAGTTTTATTTTACTTATTATTTATATATATATGTAGTAAAATATTTCGATGAAGCGGTGCCCCGTGTCACCGCTTGGGTCCATGTAAATCCGCCCCTGGGCCATTATAATTTAAATCCAATAGTTGTAACTGTATATCAGTAACCGAAGTGTTGCAACGGTTATTTTTTTTTATTCGTAAAAAATATAGATATTTAATAGAAAGATAACAAAAAAGGCAAAAAAATTGACAAAAAAGACAAATATCTCTCCAAACCAAAGAGAGGTGTCAAGTCGTCACTCTTTGGCCCTCCTTTATATAGATATATAGATACGAGATTCAACTCCTCTCCATTTCCTATTGTCTCCATTTTCACAAGTTCCTATATGGATGGATGACACATGTCTCTTTTTGATATTATTGGTTTAGATTTAATTTACAAAAGATAGTCTTAATCATGGTTAGAATAATATAGTCTATTTCCTTTGCTCCCAATAATTTTGGAAATCTCATAATTCTAGCAAAACTAAAAGGGCTTTAACTATATTTTCAGAATGTATAAGTGATCAAATCCCGTTCCTTACTAAGTTTTTCTCCTTTTTATTTTTTATTTTATATTACAACTTGTCTTTTTCAAATAGTCAAGAATTTTGTTTTAAAAAATTTCTTCAAAGAAAAGAAAATCCCCATTCGACTTTCAGTCATGAAAGAAGTATATCTCAGTGTTGCAACAGCCATATATATATATATATATATATATATATATATATATATATATATATATATATATATAGAAAGTGACGTGGAAGCTCTCATAGTCCAGGATTTGTATTTCTCTTTTTTCTCAGATTTTTGGCTATTTTCCTTGATTTTGGGACTTCTCCTCCTCCTTATAAGTAATTATTGGATTATTCGTTTCAATAGCCCCACATTCCTTTCCTTAGTAAATACCATTACTTCAAATGTATTACTACATCAAATGTAATGTAAATTTTATTTCCTATTTATAAACCCATGTTCATTCTCTATTAATACTCATTACTTCAATCTAACTTTGTGGGTGAATATATATCATCTTATTTTTCTTTGTGTTTTATGGCTCAGTTCTTAAAGATCTGGATGTCCTTTCCCGTCGAAGCACCGGTGATGTAAACTCTCTCTTTTTTGACACTTCAAAAAATATTAAGCAGTATTTGATATTAGTGTTCTAAATGTTCAATCTATTTTCCTTTTTTGGCTTAAAACTTTACTATTTTTTTAGCTTCAAATTGTTTTTTTTTTTGCAGATGTTGTCATCTCTGATTAATAAAAGCTAACGAGGGAGGCCTTGTACAATTGAGACGTATATTCTTTTTTCGAAATGCCCATGAATCAGTACATCGTCAGGTTTTCAATCAAATTCAAAAATTCTTTGAGACTCTTCCCTAGATTCTTCTAATTTCTTGAATTTTGCAGCATTTTTTATACTGATATCTTTCCTCATTATTGCAGTTTGTCTCTATTCTTAAAATTACTCGTGAGTTCTCTTTTCTTCTTCCACGTGTGTGTGTATATATATATAACTCTTGGCATTGCAATGGATTTTCCATAACAAATATAGGTCATGGTTTGCAAGGTTGATAGAAGATGCCAGCCAATCAAGTTATATTTCTAATTCGCCAAATGCGCTTATACAGTGATTATAATGTGAACCTCTAATAACTTACGGGTAGATATAAGGAAAATGACAAGATCATCTACAATATTCTATGCTAGGACTGGGAAATGAGGACGTCAAAATCACGGTGAAAGATGACATTTTGAGGATATGTGAGAGCATAAGGAAAAGTAGAGGAGGAAAAATGAGATGATGAGTTCTGATAAGCAACCAGTTAAAAACCTACTATAAAAATGTTGTACTTCCTGATAAAGCCAAGGTTGAAATAAAAAAATATATGGTTAAAGATGTCAAGTAAATTTAACCCTTAAAGGTTCAAAATGCCATCCTCAGCATTGTAACAGTTCTAAAATTATGAGAGTTTTACTTTTTATTTCAGATGAAAATAAACTTGTAACTTTGTTTTTGTTCTTGCTTTTTCTCTTCATCAAGAGGATTAAAGTAACTCTTTTACCATCCAATAGAAGGAAAAAATATAAAATATATTCATATATTTTATATATGTTACATTTAAGGAATCATGTATTAAAACCACGTATATACATATATCTATAAGTAAAAGAATTCCTTAAAATTATTTTTCCTTTTCCTTTTTTTAAGAAAATCTTATAGTAATTCATCTAAGCTCTAATTCAATCAAAAATATTTTTATTTGTGGTGTCTCCAAGATATAAAATTACTTTGTATGAAAATACATAGAAAAATTAACTCATCTATCTCGATTATATTATTATAATAATATTTCAAATTTACCAATGTATTTTTCAACTGCGCGAAGCGCGGACCACTTTACTAGTATACATGAAAAACAAGACACAGGCGTACATGTAATCAATAAATAAATATAAAATTATTTATTGATAAATGTACAACTTGTGAATATCTTGTTTTATCCTTTTTAATTCTTTGCTTTTTGAAGTGACCGGTGATGGGCTGGCAATGGAAAGAGCGAAGAAGCTAGCTGAAAATTTTAAAAATTATCTTGAGAAAGTGTGTAACGATACGACCGGTCGTTTTGTGAGTATTAGCCCCGAATCCCTATTTATTGCTCTCTCTATTTCTTTTTGTGGTTACTTAACTGGTCGGGAGGTTTGGTTTTTGATTTCAGAGTGAAATGAGACACATAGTTCCTAAAATAGAAGTTTCAGTCGTAGGAGTTGACCGTAGTTCAAATTGTATGAAGACGACCCCCGGAATGGAGTTTTGACAGTTCCAATAGCTCCGTAGGGTAATTTGGGTATTAGGAGCGTGTTCATATGTTAATTTGGAAGTCCGTAGGTCATTTCAGCGTTAATTGGCGAAAGTTGAAAAATTAGATGATTTTTGGAAAAGTTTGACTGTGAGTGGACTTTTTGATATCGGGGTCGGATTCCAATTCCGAAAGTTGGAGTATGTCCGTAATGTCAACTATGACTTGTGTGCAAAATTTGAGGTCAATCGGACTTGATTTGGTAGGTTTCAGCATCGAATGTAGAAGTTAGAAGTTCTAACGTTCATTAGGTTTGAATCGATGCGCAATTTGTGTTTTTAGTGTTGTTTGATGCGATTTGAGGGCTCGACTAAGTTCGTATAGTGTTTTAGGACTTGTTGGTATATTCAGATGGGGTCCCGGGGGATCCGGGTGTAATTCAGATTGAATCCGGAATAATATTGGACTTGTGGGAAAACCGAAACACTGATGCTTCTAGTGCAATCGCACCTGCACATTTTGGGTCGCAGCTGCGACACCACAAGAGTGGCCCTCGAGCCGCAGAAGCAAGTCTTGCCATGACCAGCTGGGATCGCAGGTGCGGTCCATGTGCCGCAGAAGCGAACCGCACCTGCGATGGAAAATTCCGTAGGTGCGGAGCTGCAGGTGCAGCAGTAAGGTCCGCAGATGCGGATTCACTCGGCAGAAAAGAGGATTTTCGAGGGTTTGATTTCATTACCCATTTGTGAACCTAGAGATCTTAGTTTGTGGTGATTTTTCGAGAGATTTTCAGAGAAAATATTTGGGTAAGGATTTTACACTCATTTTTGATTAATATCCACTAACCTATCATTTATTTCTTCATTTAATTAAGGATTTGGGTTGAGAAATTTAGGAGAAAATGGTGAAAGTTCTTAAAACGAATTTTTGGGATTTGAAAGGTGATTTGAGGTCGGATTTGAGTAATTCTTGTATGGTTGGACTCGATACCGAATGGGTGTTCGGATTTTATAATTTTTGTCGGGTTGCAAGACGTGGGCCTGAGTCGACTTTTTGGAGCGAATTTTCAATTCTTTGCTAAAGTCATAGATTTATTATTTAAATTAGTTTTTTATAGTTATATTTATAGTATGTAATTATTTTGGCTAAATTCGAGCTAATCGGAGTTGGAAAGTTGAGGGAAAACCCTTCTTATTGATTGATTGAGCGAGATTAGAGGTAAGTGACTTGTCTAACCTTGTGTCGGAAAAACTCCCATTAGGTTTGGTACTGTTATGGTGTTTGCAATACGTGAAGGCCGTGTATGCGAGGTGGCGAGTGCGTACTCAGGTTAAATGCTAAAAATCCGGTTCTTGCTAAGTGGTTTCCTTTTTAATTCCTTAACTGCGTTACTCTAGCATGTATAGTCATCATGTTTAGCCTAATGTCGCATGTCTATGTATCTTATCTCTTACTTGCAATTTGTGCAACATGCTTAGTTAGATTTCCTGCTCCCTTGATCTTGTATTCAGTCGTTAACTGCATGATTCCTTGCTGTAATATTTCATTGTCCCATCGGTTATCTGTTGCATATTTATTTTGGGACTATGAGGCGGTACCTCGGGAGCGCCCCTATTGTGTATTTACTTTTGGGACTACGAGGCGGTACCTCAGGAGAGCCCGTGTTGTGTATTTACTTTTGGAGCTACGAGACGGTACCTCGGGAGCGCCCCTATTATGTATTTACTTTTGGGACTATGAGGCAGTACCTCGGGAGTGCCCATGTTGTGCATTTACTTTTGGGACTACGAGGCGGTACCTTGTGAGCACCCGTATTATTTACCTCTATTTGCTGTGTTGTTATCTTTCTATAATTTCTCATTGTTCACTTCTCAGTCATTTCATTTTATTATTATATCTTCTGCCTTGTTTCCTATTATTTCCAGTAGGGCCCTGACCTGACCTCGTCATTACTCTACTGAGGTTAAACTTGACACTTACTGGGTACCGTTGTGGTATAATCATACTATATTTCCGCACATGTCTTTGTGCAGATCCAGGTGAATCTTACCAGCCCTAATATTAGTACATTGTGTTGATGCTTGGAGACTTCAAGGTACACCTATCCACGACTGCAGGTCTCAGAGTCCCCTTCTATTCCGTTCTTCTCTTATTTCTTTATATTTTGATAGACAATGATGTATAAGATTATTCAGTACTGTACTTAAAGCTTGTGAATTATATCTCACCAGATTTTGGGATTTTATGTATTGAGTTTTGGTAGATTCCTTTTATGAAATTGTTGGGATGTTTAAGTTTTAATCTCTTATTTAATGTTTCCATGTATTGTTTAGGCTTACATAGTCTTAGAGACTAGGTGCCGTCACGATATCCCACGGAGAGAAATTGGGGTCGTGACAAGTTGGTATCAGAGCTATAGGTTCATAGGTGTTATGAGTCACAAGAAGGTTTATTAGAGTCTCGCGGATCAGTACGAAGACGTCTATACTTATCTTTGGGAAACTATGGAACTGTTAGGAAAAGTTTCACTTCTTTGATTCCTTATCGTGCGAGATTTTGACTTCGAATTCTAAATTTCTGTCTTTCTATTCTCTCACAGATGGTGACGACACGTACAACTGGATCAGATGACCAGACACCCGCGCCCCCTGCTAGAGCCACGAGAGGCCGGGGTAGAAGCCGAGGACGTCCACGTGGTGTAGCCATAGGACCCACACGAGCTACTATAGAGGAGCCACCAGTAGCTCCAGTTTGAGGGTAGGCACCTGAGACGCTTGTTACTGCACCAGCCCTCCAGGAGACTCTCGCCTATTTTTTGAGCATGTTCTGCACGTTGGCTCAGGCAGGGTTGATACCACTTGCTCCTGCCACATCTCAGGCTGGGGGAGGAGCATAGACTCCCGCCGCCCGTACCCCAGAGCAGCAGGTCCAGGTCGGCCAGGTTCCTGAGGTCATACCAATGCAGCCGGTAGCTCCAGTTCAGCCCGAGGTTAGGGCAATAGTTTCTGAGGGGGAGCAGCTTAGACTCGAGAGGTACAAGAAGTACCACCCTTCTACTTTCAGTGGCTTGGCGTCAGAGGATGCCAAGGGTTATTTTGAGGAGTTCCATCGTATCCTCCGTACTATGGGTGTTGCGGAGTCTAGTGAGGTTTCTTTCACTACGTTCCAGCTTAGAAGAGCGGCCTGATCGCGTCCAAATGAACACCTCAAAAGAGGTACTCCCTCTGTTCCAGTTTATGTGAACCTATTTTCTTTTTGGTCCGTTCCAAAAAAGAATGGTCCATTTCTAAATTTGGAAACAATTTAACTTAATCTTACAATTCTACCCTTAATGAGAAACTTTTATAACCACACAAATACTCTAGGCCCCTTTTTGAACTGTTTAGGACCACAAATTCCAAAAGTTTTTATTTTTTCCTTAAACTCCGTGTCCAGTCAAATAGGTTCGCATAAATTGGAATGGAGGGAGTATGAAACAATCGTTTGCAATTATAGAAACCCAACTAAGAGTAGGGGTCGAATCCACTGGGAGCTAAGGTGGGAGTTAGGGGTATATATTTCAATGTGCGTGATTGAATTATCGAGATTGCACTTCCACAAAAAGATTGGTTTTCTATTTCTGATTTTACTCTAATGATTGCAAAATAAAGAAAGAAGACTAGAGATAATTGTTTTTGATGTTTTTCCAAATTGATAAAAAGTCTAGGGCTATGACCATTACCTAGGTGTTTGCCTAATGAGATAAAGATTTTAATGCTTGTTCTGTTGACTGGGGTGTATTATAGCTATCAACTCTAAATTACCCGCTCAATACCTTTCAGTTAGAGAGTAGTTTTGCCCAATTTGGTCTTGAGGGTATCACACAAAACAGTTGATAAAAGCTCAAGTCGGGTTATTACTATCTCTACGTTGAATCCTTTAATTGGGTTAATCAATCTCTTGATTGACCCAATTCCTTGTTAGCTAAGTTATCTTAGACCAGGTCTCTCTTTCTCAAGAAGAGACTAAGTCAAATATGCATGAACTAATATTTGAAACCATTAATTCCACAATTAAAGCATGAACTAAGCTAAATAATAAACACCCAATCATAAACAAGTACTAAATTAGATACCCATGAGGTTTACACACTAGGATTAGGTCACAACCCTAGTAAAAATTTAGCTACGCATACTTGGGTTTGAAGAAAATAGAGAAGAAAGATTAATTAAACTCATAATAAAAGCTTAAAATAATTAAATCTATTGTAAAATACACCAAAGCAAAGTAAACTTCCAAAAAAGGTAAAGAAAAACGGATACAGTAATTGCTGATGTTCAAACTTGACCTAATTGTGTGAAACTCGTATATTTATACAAGGCTAAAAATTTCGGACAAAAATACCCTTCGGGAGGTTCTACGGCCGTACAATTTCATGTGTGGTCCGCAGATTTCTTCATTGGACAGGAGCTAGAGTTCTATAGCCGCACAATTCTGAACTGCGGCCCCGAAGTAACTTTTCTGCGGTCCGAAGATTTAGAACTGCGGCCGCATAAATATTGTGCGGTCCGCAATGCACTGAGGTTTTGGACTTGGTAATTTGTATACTCTCTGATCTTGACTCCTAGCCCAGCTTTTGCGACCGCACATTTCATTTACGGTCTGCAATTTGCACAATTATGTGCAGATTTTGCTTCTTTTATTGCGGCCGCAGATGGAATTCTGCGGTCCACAATTTCTTCTACAGCCGCAGAAGGGACCGCTCATTTTGTGCTTCTGTGCCCTTTTATTGCATTGTGCTTAGACTTCTCCTTTTTGAGTCGGATTTCATCTCGAAAAGCCAACTTCCAACATTCCTGCAATTTTGCACAATTTTATTAGTTCCGGGAACACAATTCAATGCTTTTAGACTAAAACAAAAGTTAAAAGGCGCTAATAAGTAGTCAAAATCCCCACTTATCATTTTCCCTAAACTTTAGTCTTTGCTTGTCCTCAAGCAAACAATTTAGTTCCTACCTCCAAATGTTAAGGGTCATTTCAGCGAGTCGAAGGTGAGCCATCCACATATTAGTTGGGACCAACAATTACCTACACTACTTATGTATTATCGACAAGGAGACAAGTTAAACATTTGTACACATATAGTTCTAGTGTGACATTTGAGCATCAAAAGTTGACTTTACTCATCAAGGACTCTTTCTGTATCATGTAGGTTATGGTTTATTCCAAACTCTTCCTCCTCTACTTTCCGATTGCCTGGCTCACTTAAGAATTTTAGCACTAAATCCCAAGATTTATGAAAGGTTCACATATCTCTATCAAGAGAATGTCGCAAGTACGACTTCAAGTACCATAGGTTTGCCCCTCATGTAGATCACCACTAATGTAAGCTCACTCGGGTCGAGATCAAATAGGACTTCTTTCGGGATGTAATGAACGCTTTTGGATTAGGGTTGAATACAATATGGTCGAGTGGTTACACCTTTCCTTAAGCAATCTATTTTTTTTATTCTCGGCTCACACTTTGCCAATTCTTTGAGGCACTTTCTTTTCATTGGGAAACTAGAGAGACTTAACATCACTCTTTCTTGATAATTACATTCATTTTCTTCCTCTTTGATTTCTCCATGTTTGGAATCATTACCTCTCTTTGAATCCCTTCAAACCTTCCACTTATTCACTCTTTTTTGCATTTTTCTTTTTTGTTCTTTCTTTTTTTGCCTTTCCTTCTCATCATTTCTTTTCTCTTTTTGTGCCTTGATACCTTTTTCAATTTCCTCGTCTCTCCCCCAAACTTACGTTTTAGCCAATTGTTTCACAAGAGTGTTAAGGAAAGCTCGTGTGCCAAGAGAGGGTCATGACAAAACGGATAAAGGCTTGTAACATGGTTATCAAATGAGAAAGGCTCGAGGCTCAAATGGGTTGACTAGGGATAACAACATTGGTAGGCAATAGAGAATTCAAATGGGCCAAGGAAAGCCTACAATCACTTCTCAAGCAAATCAACACTTAGGATTTCGCCTTGAAACACATTCAGGGCAAGTTCTAGACCTTTCGCACGGGTACTTGGTCTAGCAACAAAGTATCTCACCCCTCACACAACTGGATTGTTAAATAGGATAGAATCGAGGTCCCACAACGACCACATTCAAGATTGAATATTACTATGGTTCAATTAAACCACTCGATGGTTGCCAAAGTCAACACAAGAGTGACAAAGTCACTAACTAGAGCTATTTCTTTCAAAAATCTTGTTTCTAACCATAAGCACATCGTTAAGTGTGTTGGTACCAAATGAATAATGTTTGATTCTTCGAGCATGATTTAATTAGGTCTTTTTATTCATTACTACTACTATTATTACCTAAACACCAAAAACGAACTCATTTCCTTAAGAAGGTTGTCACGCCATCCATCGTTGGGACGAGTCACCCGGTTCACACAAGAACTATCTTTGGAAAGAACCGTGGCATTAAGAAAACCAAAGTCTTATTGTCTACTAAAACATAGAAAGAAGCTACTAAAACAAACAAATAAGCTACTAACTCAAACTATGAACTAATAATGAAACCAAAAATAAAGAAGCTAATTAAACAAAAACCATTGAATATACATAATGAGAGAAAAATAAAGAATATATACAGAATTAGAAAGAGAAAAAATAATATCAAGTTACTATAGGCCAATTGTCTCAGAATGTACCAAATACCATCAAAATACGCTCCACCCCCTGAATAAAAATAAGCATTGTCCCCAATGCTTAACAAAATAAGAGTAAAAGAGGGGGAAGAGTGAAGAAAACTCCCTATGGCTCCTTGGACATCTCAGTGTCCACAGAAATGTCACCGCCCTCAGTCTCATCCAATTGGATCTCATCATCCTCAACTCTGGGAGTGAGTGGGTTAGTGAACATATGACGCACTGCCTCGGCAGTGTCGACAGAAAAGTTTGGCACCTCATATTGGCCAGCCGGTGCCACCGGTGCTGATGGTGCTGCAGGAACTGGGTCTGAATGGTGTGGGTTAATCAGCATGTCAAAGGGGATATCTCCGGCTGCAGCAAGCTTGGTTACCTGCCTTTGGAGCTTGTCCACTGACTTCTTACTGGCCTGGGACTTTCTCATCTTCTTTACTTCTTTGCCCAGCTCTTCGATCACCGACCCGTGTTGTACCAAGGTAGCCATGATAGTGTTCTGGTTCTCTAGGAGCTTCTTCAATGTCTTCTCAACTGTCGGGGGAATCTGAGGTGCCTGAACTGAAGACTGTGCTACAACAGTACTGGATAGGTCAGACAACTTTACAGTGGCTGTCTGCATCCAGTTATTGAGGCTCGCCAATATCTAGGAGACTCGCAGTGCAGAAAGTGGAGCAGTAAGCATGGGCACCGGCTTCAAAGCCTAAGTGGAGACTGTGGCAGGAGCTGCAAAAGGGGCTGTGGATGATGGTGGAGGCATAACTACGACAGTAGAGGAAGGCTCAGCCGAAGTAGATGGGACATCAACTCCCTCCGCAACTACCACAGCTGGCTCATCAGACTGGCCTGTGGTGATAGACGGTTGACCTTTTCTCTTCGGGTTGCTTGCATCCATAAGTGAGTACCACGAGAAAGGCTTCTTCAGCCGTACCTTTGTATCATAATCCCTTGGCTGTACCCTCGCATCCGTGAGATACTTTATAATAGTGTTGGGATACGGGTAGGACGAGTCATCTTGCCGAGCAATAACTGAGATGTTGGCCGATATCACGACACCCACATTGATAGGGTACCCGACCATGATCGAAGCAACTAGAACTGGCCGAAGGATCGAGAGATAGGTTTCATTCTGGCTCGGGTCCAGTCTGCTGCAGACAAGGTTTGCCACCCCTTTGCCTCAAAACTCAGAGTGCTTCTGTGAATAGGAACCCCAGCTGTGATCCATGATGGTGGTGGCCCAGGAGCTGCTAGAATCTCTGCTATCCAAGGCCGAGCTTCATCTCCCATTGTATACTTCTCTAAGTATTCCTTCGGTTCGATATCTTCGAAACCCAAGTACATATTGAGAGTATCTTGATCAAATCTCACTTTAAGGTTACGCACTTTGGTTACCTTTGTCCCCTTCTTGATATGCGCCATATTGGCGTAGAATTCCCGGACAAGATATTCTTTTGCATCCACCACACTTTGGGTGAACCACATCCATCCCTTAAGCTCCTTGAACTGTCTCAGCATTGCCGGGTTATATTTCTCCAAGTCCTTCAACTAAAACTGCCGCTCAAGAGTAAACAACCTCACTGGCCACCACTGACGGAAGCTGGTGAAGGCAGCCAAACTGACAAACCGGTCCTCCCAAACCTCTTTCTTCTTCGTCCTTTCAAGACCGGTAACTCTAGCATCTCCCCCTATACCATTATTGGGGATGTCCTGAACTAATGTCTCTGGTGCCTCAAGGGCAGGTGTAGAATATGGCTCAGAAGCCTGACTAGCACTATCCGAATCCTCGGAAGTGCTGTGGGATGATGATGGCTCGCCCCTCAATTGGAATCTCCCTGATAGCCTCGACTGTACTGATGGTTGTTCCTGAACGGAGGCTGAGTTGCCCTCTGATATGTCCCTAGACGGGGTGTATGAACTCGTCTCGGAGAGATCTTCACCTATCCCTCTCCCAGTTGCTGTCTTTTTTTCTTCAGATTTTATGTTGTTGGGCACTAGGTAAGGCTCTCTTGCCTCGTCCCCGAGAAAGTTCTCCCTTCCTTTAGTAGTATCACCTCTGCCTCTAGATGGAACCATTATCTGTATCAAGTAAATGTAGTTGTTAGTTGTAATTCAATGTTCAATCAGACACATGAGATATACAAGAAAATACAGTGAGGGTCATACACACAGTGTGCTTGAAGGTGAGGGTCTGCAGTTCGCACAATTTGTTTTGCGGTCACAGATGAAGTCTTGCGGACCACACAATTATATCTTGCAGCCGCAGATGGGAATTGCGGTCCACACATTTTTCCTGGCGGCCGCAACTCAGAAACACAAAACATGCAACTCTCTGATGATAGAGAATTGGTGGATGTGCGGCCGAAACATGTTTTTTGCGATCCGCACATTTTGTCTTGCGGCCGCACATTTAATAACAAATATTTAAACTCTCTGAAGACAGTGAAATAACTATTTTACGGCCGCAATGGAAATTCTGCGGTCCGCACAATTTTTGTTTTGGCCGCACACTCATTCTTAACTAAACTTACCTAGAATCAACTTCTGCGGACCACACAATTTCAGGTGCGGCCGCAAAATTCAACATATACGCACATTCATTTCTAGGGTTTGCAAAGTTTTGTGCAAAGTTTGACATGGTAACATCATCAAAGCATGAGAATACATTTACCCATTCCCCATAGAGCATGTACTAGTTGAGTCACTACAGATATACCCCACAAGTATGTACAATGAGTGAGTGTGATGAGTGATTGATCAAAGATGTTGTATGAATGCACAGGTAGAATCAGCAAGAAACTTCAAAAATATTATGTGATTTTTGCTCAAAGAGGGAAAAGGGTAACAGTAGCCCTAGCCCTCTATTTATATGTTTCATGTTCTTAAGGGTTAGAAGAGCAAGTGCGGCCGCCGAATTTCAATTGCGGACCGCACTCTGTTACCTGGTGCTTCAATTGTGGTCTCCATATGCAGTCCGCAGAATTTTGTTTGCGGCCGCAGATTGAACATTTTTCTGACAGACCAACTTCAGAGAGTTAGCATTTTTTGCCTTCCATTTCTGCAGTCCGCAAGATAATTGTACGGCCGCAGAGTGCTTTTGCTGCAGCAACTGTAAATGTGTGGTCCGCACAATTCATCTGCAGCCTGCATAATTTTGCACACTTAGCCAAATTTCTGTCCACCATTCTTGTAAGGCACACTCATCCTTATAGCACAATTCAAACCAAGTTAGCACAAAAATAAGACCTAACTACAAAATAAAAAAAGAAAATAAAAAAAATATGGATTGCCTCCCAAGGAGCGCCTGATTTAACGTCGCGACACGACGCAAAATACCATCAATTAAAATGAATGACCGCCACGATGTGGCCATCTCCAACTTTTCCCAAATAGTGCTTCACCCGGTGTCCATTGACTCGGAATACCTCATTGTTTTTGTTCTTCAAGTCCAATGCACCAAAAGGTGTCACACCCACAATTTCAACAGGACCACTCCATTTAGACTTTAGCATTTCGGGAAACATCCTCAACCTCGAATTGAACAACAATACAAAATCACTCACCTTGAACTCTTTGTTCCAAATGTATTTGTCATGAAGATATTTCATCTTTTCTTTGTACAAGGACGAACTTGCATAAGCATGATGCTGGAACTCATCCAATTCATTGAAATGTGCAACCCTCAAGTTAGCGGCCACATCCAATCAAGATTCAACTTCTTTAGAGCCCACATGGCTTTGTGCTCAAGTTCCACTGGAAGATGACAAGCTTTGCCGAACACCAACCGGTATGGCGACATTCCGATAGGTGTTTTCTAAGTCATCCAATAAGCCCATAATACATCATCAAGCTTCTTGGACCAATCTGCCCGGTTAACATTCACTATTTTGGACAAAATACTCTTTATCTCCCGGTTGAAGACTTCCACATGACTGCTTGCTTGTGGATGATAAGGAGTCGTGACTTTATGAGTAATGCCATACTTGCTAAGTAAAGTGTCAAAAGCCTTGTTGCAAAAGTGTGACCCCCCGTCGCTTATGATAGCCCGCGGAGTAACAAACCTTATGAAAATATTCTTCTTCAAGAACGCCACCAAACTTTTCGCCTCATTGTTGGGTAGAGAAACGGCCTCAACCCATTTAGACACATAATCAATCGAGACCAAGATGTAGGTGTTTCCATAAGAACTCATAAAAGTACCCATGAAGTCAATACCCCACACATCAAAGATATCAATCTCTAAAATGGTAGTGAGAGGCATTTTATTTTTTTCGAGATTCCATCGGCCAGTTGACATTCATCACATCTTTTCACTACATTACTTGTATCCTCGTAAAGAGTGGGCCAATAGAAACCGCAACTTAGCACTTTGGCAGCTGTTCTTGCTTCACCATGGTGATCACCATACGGTGAAGAATGACAAGCCCCAATAATTTCACCTTGTTCTTCTTTCGGTACACATCTTCTAATCACCCCATCCATGCAAATCCAGAAAAGGTATGGTTCATCCCAATAATAATCTTGACAATCCCGTTTGGTCTTCTTCCTTTGGTTTGAAGAGAACTCATCTGGAATGATTCCACGCACAAGGAAATTTGCTAGATCCGTGAACCATGACACATCCTTCATTTAAATAGCCAAGATTTGCTCATCGGGGAAGGAGTCATTGATTTCAAGGCCATCATGCGGCCTCCTTTCCTCCTCCAAACGAGACAAGTGGTTCGCCACTTAATTTTCACTCCTTTTTCTATCTTGGATGTCAATATCAAAATCTTACAACAAAAGCACCCATCTCATCAACCGAGCTTTGGAATCTTTCTTGCTCATAAGATAACGATGTGCTGCATGATACCTATGGATAATAACTTTTGCACCCATCAAGTACGGGCGAAACTTCTCAATTGCAAACACAATGGAAATGGGCTCTTTGTCCGTAACAGTATAGTTGACTTGGGAACCATTCATGGTCTTACTAGCATAGTAGACCGGATGAAAAATCTTGTTGATGCATTACCCCAAAATAACCCCAACCGCTACGTCACTAGCATCACACATGAGTTCAAAGGGGACACTCCAATTTGGTGCGGTGATGATGGGAGTGGTTGTCAACTTGAACTTTAATAATTCAAAGGCTCTCATGCAATTATCATTGAAGTTAAACTTAGCATCATTTTCAAGAATCATGCACAACGGGTTCACCACCTTAGAGAAATCTTTGATGAAACGCCGGTAAAACCCCGCGTGGCCTAAGAAATTCCGCACCCCTTTCATCGAAGTTGGAGGTGGAAGTTTAGAAATCAGCTCAATATTTGCCTTGTCAACTTCAATTCCATTCTTTGAGATCTTGTGGCCAAGGACAATGCCTTCC
Source organism: Nicotiana tomentosiformis (assembly GCF_000390325.3). NCBI lineage: Eukaryota > Viridiplantae > Streptophyta > Magnoliopsida > Solanales > Solanaceae > Nicotiana > Nicotiana tomentosiformis. Next base: position 59,260,577 of record NC_090812.1, on the reverse strand, counting down.
TCGGCCATGAAATGACACTTCTCCCAATTGAGCATCAAATTCGTTTCTTCACATCTTGCCAACACTTTATCTATATTTGCAAGACAATCATCAAAGGAATCCCCAACCACCGAGAAGTCATCCATGAAAACTTCAAGGTAATCCTTCACCATGTCCGTGAAGATAGCCATCATACACCTTTGAAAAATTGCTGGTGCATTACACAAACCAAATGGCATCCGCTTGAAAGTGAAAGTACCATAGGGACATGTAAAGGTTGTTTTCTCTTGATACTCCGGAGCAATAAAGATTTGGTTGTAGCCCGAATACCCATCAATAAGGTAAAAACAAGCACGGCCAACCAACCTATCAAGCATTTGGTCTAGGAAGGGAAGTGGAAAATGATCCTTCCCTGTGACTTTGTTGAGCTTGAGATAGTCCATACACACTCTCCAACCGATCACCGTTCTTGTAGGAATCAACTCATTCTTGTCATTGGTGACCACCGTCATGCCCCCCTTCTTTGGGACACATTGAACCGAAGAAGTCCACGAACTATTGGAAATGGGATAGATAACTCCGACATCCAACCACTTGATAATCTCTTTTTTGACAACTTCTTGCATAGCCTCATTTAGTATCCTTTGATGTTCAATAGATGGTTTGGCACCTTCCTCCAAGTTGATCTTATGCATGCAAAATGCGGGGCTTATCCCCTGAATATCTGCCAATGTCCACCCAATAGCCTTCTTCATCTTTTGTAGCACCGCCAATGTAGAATCTGCCTGCACATTAGTCAAACAAGAGGAAAGAATAACCAGTAAAGTAGAACAAGGGCCAAGAAATCAATACCGAAGATGTGGAGGCAATGGCTTCAACTCCAAGGTAGGAGGCTCTTCAATGGAAGGCTTTGTAGGAGGAGTTTTCCTATTTTCAAGATCCAAGGATAGTTTCCGGGGTGCATAATTGTACGACCCCATTCCTCGCAAAGAATTCACATATTCCATGAAGCCATCCATCTCATCATCATCAACGTTCAGCAAGACGACCTCCAATATACCACCAACATTAATTTTGACACTTGTATCATCAATAATAACATCGGTAACCAAGTCCACAAAAGAACATACCTCATTGCTATTTTGTTGCCGCATGGATTTGCACACATAGAAAATCACTTTTTTATCACCCACCCGGAAGGTGAGTTCTCCGATTTCCACATCACAAAGAGCCTTCCCCGTAGCAAGTAAATGTCTTCGAAGAATAATCGGCACCTCACAATCAACTTCACAATCAAGAATTACAAAATCCACCGGAAGAATGAATTTATCAACACGAACCAAGACATATTCAATCACTCCCAAAGGTCTCTTCATGGTACGATCGACCATTTGCAATCTCATAGAGGTGGGTCTTGGTTGCCCAATTCCCAAGGTCTTGAAAAATGAATAGGGCATCAAATTGATACTTGCCCCAAGATCAAAAAGAGCTTTAGCAAACTCGGCACTTCCAATTGCATAAGGAATTATGAAATAACCGGGATCTTCCAACTTAGGAGACATTGAATGCACAATTGCACTCACTTGATGAGTGACTTTGATAGTTTCAAAGTTCATTGACCGCTTCTTTGTCACAAGATCCTTCATGAACTTTGCATAACCGGGCATTTGTTCCAAACCTTCAACTAATGGCACATTGATTGAGAGACTCTTCATCATTTAATGAACTTTTTGAATTGATTCTCGCCATTTCGTTTGGCAAGCCTTTGAGGGTATGGAGGTGGAGGCTTAGGCAATAGTGCCTTAGCCTTTTGCACTACTGGCTCCGGTATGTCAATAATATGATCCCTAGATAGGTTCACCTCCTCTTGAGTCTCTTCCACACTATCGGCAATATCAGTCCGAACTTAATCATTTTCTTGCACCACATTGTTCGGGACCTCTTCTTCTTGTTCCACTTGCTCATCATCCACAATTTCCTTTTGACTTGAGGTGGATGCATTTCCACCTCTTTCACTTCTTGTGGTAATGGCTATGGCATGCCCCGTGTTGTTCCCACCCATTGAGTTTACCACCATGTCATTTGGTAGTGCCCCTTAGGACGAGAATATAGAGCTTGAGAGATTTTCCCCATTTGAACTTCTAAGTTGCGGATCGATGTGTTGTGTGAGGCAAGTTGGGCATCCGAATCGGAATTCTTTTCATCCTTTTCTTGAACATGTTCTCAATACGCTACATCTCATTGGTTGAAGAACTAGGACCATGGGAAGGATAATGAGGCGGGTGTTCGGTTGTTGATACATCGGGGGCCTTTAAAAACCCGACCCCCGATTTCCTTTATTATTGTTCCATCCACCTTGATTGTTACCTCCCCAATTTCCTTGATTGTTGTTATGCCAATTCCTTTGATTGTTTTCACTATTCCAATGTCCTTGGTTGTTAGAATTCCAGTTGCCTTAATTGTTTTGAGGTCACCATTGTTGTTGGTTTGGGCCTTGGAAGTTGTTTCGTTGCCCCTGAATGTTATTCACATATTGCACGTCCTCTTCTTGGTCATTGTAAGAATCATCTTGATCAAATCCAATATCCTCTTGTACAAAATTTTTCACTCGATATTGCACTTATCGACCCTTTGTTCTTCTTTTGTTCATCATCGTGTTCACTCCTTCCATGGCATTGATTTGCTTAGGATGTTGTACTTGTTGAAGTTGAGCCTTTGCTAGTTGATTCATGGTGGTAGTCAATTCGGCTATGGCTTGCCCATGGTCATGCAACTCTTTGTGAAGGTGGATCACGTTGGGATCACCTTGTGGAACATTAGCCCGGGATTGCCTTTCATCTAAAATCTCACATACCTCCGCATAAGGCGTAGTCATGAAGTTTCCACCGATAAGTTGATTTACTACATATTGGTTGGTTGTGTTGATCCCACGATAGAATGTTTGTTGAATCATGTTCTCCATCATATCGTTGTTGGGACATTCCTTAACCATTGTTCTATATCTTTCCAATATCTCATGTAGTGGTTCATTTGGCTCTTGCTTGAATACCAAAATCTCATCCCAAAGTGTAGCCATGTGCCCCGGAAAGAAGAACTTAGAAATAAACTTTTCCGCCAACTCATCCCAAGTGTGAATGGAATGTTTTGGCAAATGTTCCAACCAATATAAAGCTTTTCCCCGTAGAGAGAAGGGAAAAAGCCTTAGCCTTAATGCATCCTCGGAGAGATTTGTTTGTTTGCTCCCCCCGGTGTGGAGATGCTCATGGTGGAGGTGGGGGTGGAGCAGGCACATTGTCATGAGGCACTCGGCCTCTTCTATTGGCTTCAGGTTCAAGAGGAACCTCATCCACTTGGTCATAGCTAACACTGTTTTAAACTCCCCAGCAACGATGCCAAAAATTGATCGTGCCCAAATGCACACCTCAAAGGAGGTATGAAACGGTCGTTTGCAATTATAGAAACCCAACTAAGATTCGGGGTCAAATCCACAGGGAGCTAAGATGGGAGTTAGGGCCATATATTTCAATGTGCGTGATTGAATTATCGAGATTGCACTTCCACCAAAAGATTATTTTTCTATTTCTGATTTTACTCTAAAGATTTCAAAATAAAGAAAGAAGACTAGAGATAATTGTTTATGATGTTTTTCCAAATTGATAAAAAGCCTAGGGTCGTGACCATTACTTAGGTGTTTTCCCAATGGGATAAAGACTTTAATGCTTGTTCTGTTGACTGGGGTGTATTATAGCTATCAACTCTAAATTACCCACTCAATACCTCTCGGTTAGAGAGTGGTTTTGCCCAATTTGGCTTTCTCAAGACCAAATGGATATCACACAAAACAGTTGATCAAAGCTCAAGTCAGGTTATTATTATCTCTAGGTTGAACCCTTTAATTGGGTTAATCAATCTCTTGATTGACCCAATTCCTTGTTAGCTAAGTTATCTTACACTAGGTCTCTCTTTCTCAAGAAGAGACCAAGTCAAATGGGCATGAACTAATGTTTGCAATCATTAATTCCACAATTAAAGCATGAACTAAGCTAAATAATAAACACACAATCATAAACAAGTACTAAATTAGATACCCATGAGGTTTACATACTAGGGTTGGATCACAACCCTAGTAAATATTTAGCTACGCATACTTGGGTTTTAAGAAAATAGAGAAGAAAGATTAATTAAACTCATAATGAAAGCTTAAAATAATTAAATCTATTGTAAAATACACCAAAGCAAAGTAAACTTCCAAAAAAGGCAAAGAAAAATGGCTACAGTAATTGCTGATGTTCAAACTTGACCTAATTTTGTGAAACTCGTCTATTTATTCAAGACTAAAAATCTCGAACAAAAATACCCTTCGGGAGGTTCTGTGGCCGCACAATTCCATGTGCGGTCCGGAGATTTCTTCATCGGACAGGAGATGGAGTTCTGCGGCTGCACAATTCTGAACTGCGGTCGCGAAGTAACTTTTTTGTGGTCCGCAGTTTTAGAACTGCGGCCGGAAGACACTCTTCTGCGGTCTGCAATGTTAAGGTTGCGGCCGCACAAATATTGTGCGGTCTGCTATGCACTGAGGTTCTGGATTTGGTAATTTGCATACTCTCTGATCCTGACTCCTAGCCCAGCTTTTACGGCCGCACAATTCATGTGCGGTGTCCGCAATTTGCACAATTGTCTGCAGATTTTGACTTCTTTGGTTGCAGCCGCAGATGGAATTCTGCGACCTGCAATTTCTTCTGCGGCCGCAGAATTCCTTCTGCGGACCGCTTATTTTGTGCTTCTGTGCCCTTTTATTGTCTTGTGCTTAGACTGCTCCTTTTTGAGTCGGATTTCATCTCGGGAGCCTAACTTCCAGCATTCTTGCAATTTTGCCCAATTTTATTAGTTCCGTGAACACAATTCAATGCTTTTAGACTAAAACAAAAGTTAAAAGGCGTTAATAAGTAGTTAAAATCCTCACTTATCACTGCCTATCAGTGGTGGCGAGCTTATGAGTTGGGTAGTCCGGCCGAGGTAACTTTACTCACTTGGACTCAGTTCTTAGATATGTTCTTGAGGGAGTATGTACCCTAGAGTCTTAGAGATGCATTTCGCGCAGAGTTTGAGCAGTTGTGCCAGGGTTCTATGACCGTGTCAGAGTATGCGGTCCGGTTCAGTGATTTGTCCAGGCATGCACCAGCATTGGTTGCTACTGTTCGGGAGCGAGTTCGTTGATTTATTGAGGGGCTAAGCCCCAGTATCGGATTTAGTATGGCCTGAGAGTTAGATATGGACATCACATACCAATAGGTAGTAGTTATTGCTAGGAGATTGGAGGGTATGTTAACTTAGGAGATGGAGGAGAGAGAGGCCAAGAGGTCTAGAGAGTCTGGCACATATAGTGGTACTCGTGCCCCAGCTGCAGCTCGTCATGGTAAGGGCTATGTAGGTTGCCCTGTTCATTCAGCACTTCCAGTCGCTAGCAGTGCTCCGGCTACTCCTAGGCCCTAGGCTCCTTATTATGCACCACTATTATCTAGTGCACCTCCTTCATGGGGTGCTTTCAGCGGTCAGTCCAGCCAATCAGGCCCGAGCCAGTCACATCAGCCACGTCCTCTGAGATCTTGTTTTGAGTGTGGGGACACTCGTCATGTGGTGAGGGATTACCCCAGACTCAGGAGGGGTGCACCTCCACAGACCACTCAGGAACTGCGTGCTCCACTAGGTCCTAAGGCTATGGTTACAACACTAGCTACCACTCACCTGCATAGCCAGCTTGAGGTAGAGGTCGGACATGTAGAGGTCACCCTAGAGGGGGAGGCCAGACTATATATTATGCCCTTCCTGCTAGGACGGAGGCATTGGTATCCGATTCTGTCATCACAGGTATTGTTTCGGTCTGTCATAGAGATGCATCAGTCTTAATTGATCCAGGCTCCACTTATTCCTATATGTCATGTTATTTTTCTCCGTATTGGGTGTATCCCGTGATTCTCTTAGTTTTCATATCTACATGTCTACACCCGTGGGTGATTCTATTGTTGTTGACCGTGTGTATCGGTCGTGTTTGATTATTCTTAGTGATTTTGAGATCAGAGCCGATTTATTGTTGCTTAGTATGGTGGATTTCGATGTTATTTTGGGCATGGACTGGTTGTCACCCTATCACACTATCCTTGATTTTCACTCTAAGATAGTGACTTTGGCTATGTCAGGTCTACCGCGGCTAGAGTGGAGAGGTACTTAGATAATGTTCCTAGTAGGGTTGTCTTATTTCTAAAGGCTCAATGAATGGTTGAGAAGGGGTGTGATGCATATCTGGCATATGTGAGGGATGTTAGTGCTGACACTCCTACCGTCGAGTCAGTTCTGGTAGTGAGGGATTATCCAGACATATTTTCGGCAGATCTTCCGGGCATGCCGCCCGACAGAGATATCGACTTTGGTATTGATTTATTACTAGGAACACAACCTATTTCTATTCTACCCTATCGTATGGCCCTAGTAGAGTTGAAAGAGTTAAAGGAACAGTTGTAAGAGTTACTTGATAAGGGATTCATTCGGCCTAGTATGTCGCCTTGGGGCACTCCAGTCTTATTTGTAAAGAAGAAGGATAGTTCTATGCGGATGTGTATTGATTATCGCCAGTTGAACAAGGTTACAATGAAGAACATGTATCCATTGCCACGTATTGATGACCTATTTGATTAGCTTCAGGGTGCCAGAGTGTTCTCTAAGATCGACTTGCGTTCTGGCTATCATCAGTTGAAGATTCGGGAGCCAGATATCCCGAAGACTGCTTTCAGGACTCGGTATGGTAATTACGTGTTCCCTGTGATGCCCTTTGGGCTGACCAATGCTCCAACATCATTCACGCACTTGATGAACAATGTATTTTAGCCCTATCTTGACTCATTCATCATTGTATTTATTGACGACATTTTGATGTACTCCCGGAGCCGGGAGGATCATGAGCAGCACCTGAGGATTGTGCTTTAGACCTTGAGAGAAAAGAAATTATATGCAAAAATTTTGAAGTGTGAATTTTGGCTAGATTCAGTGGTATTTTTGGGTCATGTAGTATCGAGTGAGGGAATCAAGGTAGACCCAAAGAAGATTAAAGCAGTGTAGAGTTGGACCCGACCGTCCTCAACTACGTAGATCCAGAGATTTCTTGGCGTGGCGGGGTATTACCGTCATTTTATAGAGGGTTTCTCGTCTGTTGTAGCACCTATGACTAGATTGACTCAGAAGGGTACTCCGTTCAGGTGGACCGAGGAGTGTGAGGAGAGCTTTCAAAAGCTCAAGGCTGCTTTGACTACAGTCCCAGTGTTGGTGTTGCCTACTGGTTCGGGGTCCTATACAGTGTATTGTGACGCATCGTGCATTGGTCTCGGCGTAGTGTTGATGCAGGACGGTAGGGTGATTGCCTACGCGTATAGACAACTGAAGGTGCATGGGAATAACTATCTTGTCCATGACCTTGAGTTAGCAGCTATTGTTCATGCCTTTAAGATCTGGCGGCACTATTTGTATGGTGTCCCTTGTGAGGTCTACACCGATCACCGGAGTCTACAATATCTGTTTAAAAAGAAGTATCTTAACTTGCATCAGCGGAGATGGTTGGAGCTTCTTAACGATTTTGATATCACCATTCTCTATCATCCCGGGAAGGCCAATTTAGTGGCCGATTCCTTGAGTCGCAAGGCGGAGAGTTTGTGCAGTTTAGCATATCTACCAGTAGCAGAGAGGCCTTTAGCCTTGGATGTTTAGGCCTTGGCCAACCAGTTTGTCAGATTGGATGTTTCCGAGCCGAGCAGGGTTTTGGCTTGTGTGGTTTCTCAGCCTTCTCTTTATGATAGTATTAGAGAGAGTCAGTATGATGACCCCCATCTGCTTATCCTTAAGGACACGGTTCAACACGGTGATGCCAAGGAAGTCACTATTGGAGATGATAGTGTATTACTGATGCAGGGCAGGCTATGTGTTCCCAATGAAGATGGTTTGCGTGAGTTGATTCTCCAGGAGGCTCACAGGTCGCGGTACTCCATTCATCCAGGTGCCGCGAAGATGTATTAGGACTTGAGGCAACACTATTGGTGGAGGCGGATGAAGAAAGACATAGTGGAGTATGTAGATTAGTGCCTAAATTGTCAGCAGGTGAAGTATGAGCATCATTGGCCAGGTGGACTACTTCAGAAGCTAGAGATTCCAGAGTGAAAATGGGAGCGGATCACTATGGATTTCATTGTTGGGCTCCCACGGACTTAGAGGAAGTTTGACGCAGTTTGGGTGATTGTGGATAGATTGACCAAGTCAGCTCATTTCATTCCTGTGGTTACTACTTACTCTTCAGAGCAGCTGGCTCAGGTTTACATTCGTGAGATTGTCAGGCTTCATGGCGTGCCGATATCTATCATCTATGACCGAGGTATGCAGTTTACATCTCGGTTCTGGTGATCCGTACAACATGAGTTGGGTACTCGGGTGGAGTTGAGTACAACATTTCACCCTCAGATGGACGGACAGTCCGAGCGCACTATTCAGATATTGGAGGATATGCTTCGTACGTGTGTGGTGGATTTTGGGGGTTCTTGGGATAAATTCTTGCCACTTGCGGAGTTTGCCTACAACAACAGTTATCAGGCGAGCATTCAGATAGCTGCATATGAGGCTTTGTATGGTAGACAGTGTCGGTCTCTAGTGGGTTGGTTTGAGCTGGGCGAGGATAGGCTATTAGGTACGGACTTGGTTCAGGATGCTTTGGAAAAGTTTAAATTGATTCAGGATCGACTTCGTACAGCCCAATCCAGGCAGAAAAGTTATGTGGATCGAAAGGTTCGCGACATTCCATTCATGATTGGGGAGAGGGTCTTGCTCCGGATTTTGCCCATGAAGGGTGTTATGAGGTTCGGGAGGAAGGTCAAGTTGAGCCCTCGATATATCGGGTCTTTTGAGATTCTTGAGAGGTTTAGAGAGGTGGCTTACATACTTGCACTACCACCTAGTCTCTCTGCAGTTCATCCATTGTTCCATATTTCCATGCTCCGGAAGTATCACAGTGATCTGTCTCATGTGTTAGACTTCAGCTCAGTCCAGTTGGACAAGGATCTATCTTATGTTGAGGAGCCGATGGCCATTTTGGACAGGCAGGTCTGAAAGTTGAGGTCGAAGAGCATCGCTTCAGTGAAGGTTCAGTGGAGGGGTTATCCGGTTGAGGAGGCGACTTGGGAGACTGAGCATGATATGCACAACCGTTATCCTCATCTTTTCACCACTTCAGGTGTGTCTCTATACTCATTCGAGGACGAATGTTTGTTTTAAGAGGGGGAGGATGTAACGACACGACCGATCATTTTGAGAGTATTAGCCCCGAACCCGTATTTATTGCTCCCTCTATTTCATTTTGTGGTTACATAACTGGCCGAGAGGTTTGGTTTTTGGTTTTGAAGTGAAATGGGACATATAGTCACTAAAATGAAAGTTTAAGTCGTAGGAGATGACCGTAGTTCGAATTATGTGAAGATGACCCCGGAATGGAGTTTTGATGGTTTCAATAGCTCTGTAGGATGATTTTGGTCTTAGTATCATGTCCGGATGTTGATTTTGAGATCCGTAGGTCATTTCGGCGTTAATTGGCGAAAGTTGGAAAATTGGATGATTTTTGAAAAAGTTTGAGTGAGAGTGGACTTTTTGACATCGGGGTCGGATTCCGATTTCGGAAGTTGGAGTAGGTCCGTATTCTCAATTATGACTTGTGTGCAAAATTTGAGGTCATCGGACTTGATTTGATAGGTTGTAGAAGTTAGAAGTTCTAAAGTTTATTTGGCTTGAATCGATGCACAATTCGTGTTTTGGGCAATGTTTGATGTGATTTGAGGGCTCGACTAAGTTCGTATAGTATTTTAGGACTTGTTGGTATATTCGGACGGGGGCCCGGGGGCCCCGGGTGTGATTCAGATTGAATCCGAAATAATATTGGACTTGTGGGAAAACTGAAGCACTGCTGCGGTCCATGTGCCGCAGAATCGGACACGCCGATGCGGGAAATGCATTGCAGAAGCGGATATGGCTAGGGAGGCCTTGGATCGCAGAAGCGGACAGGGTCCGCAGAAGTGCTAATGGGTCCGCAGGTGCGAGTCTTTTGGGCTTGAGTTGGAACCGTAAAGTCGCATGTGCGATAGTAAGGTCCGCAAATACAGATTCACTGGGCAAAAGGGGATTTTTGAGGGTTTGATTTCATTATCCATTTTTGGACTCTAAAGAGCTCGTTTTGTGGCGATTGTTCGATAGATTTTCAGAGGAAACATTTCGGTAAGGATTCTACACTCATTTTTGATTAATATCCACTAATCTATCATTTATTTCTTCATTTAATTAAGGATTGGGGTTGAGAAATTTGGGAGAAAATGGTGAAAGTTCTTAGACAGAATTTTTGGGATTTGAGGTCAGATTTAAGTAATTCTTGTATGGTTGAACTCGATATCGAATGGGTGTTCGGATTTTGTGATTTTGGTCGGGTTTCGAGACATGTGCCCGGGTCGACTCTTTGGAGCAATTTTTCAATTCTTTGCTAAAGTCGTAGATTTATTATTTAAATTAGTTTTTTATAGTTATATTTATAGTATGTAATTATTTTGGATAGATTCAAGCCGATCGGAGTTGGAAAGTTGAGGGAAAGGCATTCTTATTGATTGATTGAGCGAGATTTGAGGTAAGTGATTTATCTAACCTTGTGTGGGGGAAACTCCCCTTAGGTTTGGTACTGTTATGGTATTTGCAATACGTGAAGGCCGTGTACGTGAGGTGACGAGTGCGTACTCGGGTTAAATGTTAAAAATTCGGTTCTTGCTAAGTGGTTTCCTTTTTTAATTCCTTAACTGAGTTATTCTAACATGCGTAGTCATCATGTTTAGCCTAATGTCGCATGTCTACATGTCTTATCTCTTACTTGCAATTTATGCAACATGCTTAGTTGGATTTTCTGCTCCCTTGATTTTGTATTCAATCTTTAATTGTAGGATTCCTTGCTGTAATTTCATTGTCCCATCAGTTAACTGTTGCATATTTATTTTGGGACTACGAGGCGGTACTTCGGGAGCGCCCCTGTTGTGCATTTACTTTTGGCACTACGAGGCGGTACCTCAGGAGCGCCCCTGTTGTGTGTTTATTTTTGGGACTACGAGGCGGCACTTCGGGAGCGCCCATGTTGTGCATTTGCTTTTGGGACTACGAGGCGGTACCTCGGGAGCGTCCCTGTTGTTTACCTCTATTTGCTGTGTTTTTATCTTTCTGTAATTTCTCATTGTTCACTTTTAAGTCATTTCATTATATTATTATATCTTCTGCCTTATTTTCTATTATTTTCAGTAGGGCCCTGACCTGACCTCGTCACTACTCTACTAAGGTTAGGCTTGACACTTATTGACTACCGTTGTGGTGCACTCATACTACGCTTCTGCACATGTCTTTGTGCAGATCCAGGTGCATCTTACCAACCTCGATATTAGTACGCTGTGTTGCTGTTTGGAGACTTCAAGATACACCTACCCGCGACCGCATGCCTCGAAGTCCCCTTCTATTCAGTTCTTCTCTTATTTCTTTATATTTTGATAGACAGTGATGTATATGATTATTCAGTACTGTACTTAAAGCTTGTGACGTATATCTCACCAGATTTTGGAATTTTATGTATTGAGTTTTGGTAGATTCCTTTTATGAAATTGTTGGGATGTTCAAGTTTTAATCTCTTATTTAATGTTTTCGCGTATTATTTAAACCTAGTCTTAGAGACTAGGTGCCGTCACGATATCCCACGGAGAAAAATTGGGATCGTGACAAAGTGATTGCCTTAAAATTAGAGTGTTATGATATATAATTCCTCAGAATTATTGAATTACTGATGTAAGTGATCTTAAAATGCTCTTTATCTCATTCTTAAAGTGATTACATATACCAAGTCTTTGCAAGAACGTGGCATGAATGGTCAATTTGGTTTCAGCAACAACGAAACTTCACTGTCTAAATTTTTATTCATTATTGTTTCCTTTTCTAGTGGTCAATTTTAGGGTCTTTCCTTTTTGGTTGAATTTTGCTCTAACAATGATCTCTCAAATACGTATTATCCATGGTAAGAATCTGTATAATTGTACGTGCTGCATGATTTTTGGAGTAATTTTGGGCACCATTGATATAGTTTGTAGGAGAAATGGTTAAGACCCATATTTTGTAAATTAAATCTAAATCATTAATATAAAAAAGATACATGTGTCATCCATCCAAGTAGGAACTTGGGAAAATGGAGACAATAGAAAATGGAGAGGAGCTAAATTCGTATATTACAGCATATTATGCTGGAAGCTCATATGTAAAAAATTCGAACTCCAGCATATTATGCTGGAATATTTTCTGTTTTTTAAGAGTATTTTTGTTCAGATTTTATCTTTACATGAAAAGTGATGAAATTTTGATTACTTTTAAAACTGTGGCTATTTTTCAATTACCAATTGAAAATATGACCATTTCTGATTTTTTCCCGATTTTACCAACTGATACATCCCTGTTGTTATCTAGATTTGCCTTGCTAGACAAATGCTAACCATAATATGCAAGTCCGCCCCGTTCTTCATTTTGCCCTAATTATTAGGTTGAAGTAATGAAAACTTCTAATTTTTTATTTTAATTTTTTTCTGTATGAGCATAGAGAATAAAGAGTTTGACGATCAAGAACTTGGTAGTTTTAAAGCTACTCATACATGTCAAAGAGATTTTCTATCAATCATGATGGTTTTAAAGCCATGTAAAGGATGTCCAAGAAAACAACATTGCGATATAACATCCTTGACGTGCAAGAGAACAAATGACTTGTGTGCTCAAAATATGTTGATATGCTAAACGATATTTTATTCTCATCATTTTACTAGAACTAAATCCCAGACTACGATTACACAATCCGTCGATTTCCAAAAGGTAACTTCAAAGCCACTACTCATATAAACAAAATGCCAGAGGATAACAAACATATACCACAAATATCTTGTATTATCATACAGGGGATGGGGAGATCGACGAAGATGTCACACATCATATTGGGGCGGGATGGATGAAATGGCGACTTGCTTCCGGTGTCTTGTGTGATAAGAAGGTCCCAACAAAACTCAAAGGTAAGTTCTACAGAGCGGTAGTCAGGCTGACTATGTTGTACGTAGGGGGGTCAATGGATATTCGAAAACTGACTAAACCGACCGAACCGAACCGATTTTTAGGTTTTTTTTAAAGAAACCGTAGATTTTTATATAAATCTATAACCGCACCAATAATTAGGGTAGTTTTTTTATTTTATGAAAATAAACCGAAAAAATACCGAAACGTACCGAATAAATTTTACATGTGAAAAATATATTTATATAGTAAGTTTAAAAATAATAATGCATTAAATTTTTCTTTGGGCCTTGAAATTATGAAAACTGTTACAAGCCAACAAGTAATTAAACTCAAAATACTAATTCTTAAAACCTATTATGCTACTTCTACTTAAACTAAGTTATTTCAAGTATCTTCATTAGCAAGACACAAAGTATTTTAGCGATTATGAGTAGCAAACTATAATGTATTGAATATGTTTCCTTTCATATAATTTAGATTTATCTTTTTGAATATTTAATCTTCTATAGACTTTATTCTTGAGTCTCAGCTTGGTTAATATCTTTCCACTCGTGTCATTTATATTTTTTTTTTTGCCTTTACTTGGTTTCTTTTACGTTGTTGTAGAATAGTTGATGGATCTATACTCTAGCCATCTTTCATTTTTTAATTCATCACCCTTTAAACAGTAAAAATGTCTAGAGAGTTTTGCTAAATCCTATAAAAGAACATATGTTATTGCATTCTACTTCTACTGGTGGATTTTACATGATATTTAAAAAAATACCGAAAATTAATCGAACCGTACCGATACCGAAGAGAAACCGACATAATTGGGACGGTTTCGAAAAGTCTAATTTTGGTTATACATAATAGAATAACCGAAAACTTGGTATGATACAAATTTTATAAAATAACCGTCTGAACCGAACCATTGACACCCCTAGTTGTATGGGGCTGAACTAGTCACGTGATTTCCTCTTTTTAACAAATTTGTTTCCAAGTAATTAAACTTTCCTTAAATTAAAAGGATTTGAGAAATAACAGATCAAAAATAAATAATACAAAAGCAACTATGTGCAATCATAATCATAGAATAAAACCAAAACCGCAAGTCTACTAGTGTGTGTCAAGATCTGGTGTCACAAGTGTATGGGCATCTAGTAGAATATACAAAAAAAATACTAGTCTACTGTCCGAAGTGAAATAGACAGAAAATACAATCAAAAGAAAGACTCCGGCTTGCTGCAAAACGGGCTCAGAAGGCAGCTCACCGTGAAGCCCCAAAGTGGTAATCAAGTGTGCGTGCTAGACTGATATCTAGATGCACCTGCCTCAGATCCTGCACATTCAGTGCATAAGTTTAGCGTGAGTACATAAACAACGTGTACCCAGTAAGTATCTAGTCTAACCTCGAAGAAGTAGTGACGAGGGGTCGACTTCGACACTTACTATGTGCCAACAATATAATATACTGTAAAATTCTAATTAAACATAATATATATAGATGACAATAGAACTTGGAGCAAGAATAAGTAAACAATACTTTTACCGTAGTAAAAACCAAATCTTTTCCCTCAATTTAACTATTTAACCCCTCAAGTCAATGAAACGATATCAAATATAAGAGGGCTTCAGTATTATCATGCACGAATTATGCCGAGGACGTACGGCCCGATCCAAATATATATAAATATACGTTGTGTGCACTGCCGAGGGTCGAACGGCACGAACAATAGATGCATCTATTAACCTGCCGAGGCGAACGACCCGCTCCCATGAGAGTAGTAGAAATTTATCCCGCTCGCGGAATATACTTGCGACGCGGTTGAACATAGATTTTTATCAAGTTATCATAATATCCCTCAATTCTTTCCAAAATAAGAAATTCAACTAGAAACTCTTAATATCTTGATATCCTCGAACTCAACTCTATTCAAGACAATTAATAAGTATAATCAATTAACGGTGTCAACAAAATATGGTGAAACCTAAAACTACCCGGATATAAGCATGAGTAGTAGCTACGTACGGACTCTCGTCACCTCGCGCGTACGTAGCCCCCCACAAATAGAAGCACATATGAATTAAGTTCACCTATGGGGTTAATTCCCTCTTACAAGGTTAGAAAAGAGACTTACCTTGTCTCAAGCCTATTTCGATCCAAGATTTATGCTCAAACCCTCAATTTAGTGCCAAAATATCTCTAAACTAGTCAAATGTTATATAAGATAGTCAATATAGGCTCAGAAGTTCATATTCTAACTATTAAAGCGATTACCCAACCCCAATTGAAGAATTTCCAAAATTCACCCCCGGGCCACGTGCCCGGAATTCAGAAATGTTTTGAAGAACATTGCTACCCATAATCTCATGAACTCAAATATATGATTTTCATCTAATTCTATAATCAATTTCGTGGTCAAATCCCATTTTTATCCAAAAACCTAGGTTTTCATCTAAACCCTCGGTTTTACCAAATTTTTACATGTTAATCTACCCATAATCTATGTATTTAACTCATGTTGTGTAGAAATTAGTTACCTCAAAGTTCTAGGTAAAACCCCCACTTCCAAGAGCTCTAAAATCGCTCAAGAGATGAAAGAAAATGAGCTAAATGGCCTAAGTCCCGCATTTAATAAGCTGTGCACAGGTCTCAGATATGGCATTTGCGACAAATCCATCGCAGATGCGAACCTCGGCTTCTACTGTCAAGGTCGCAAATGCGACCAAGGAGTCGCAAATGCGGACATTGTTGAGATCGCAAATGCAACCAAAGCATCGCAAATGCGAACACTGCCCAACTCAGGCTTCTTCGCAATTGCGAAGCCTTCCTCGCAAATGCGAACAAATTCTCGCATTTGCGAGACTTGCAACAGCTGCCAAGAAACACCAGAAAAATTGAAAATTTTTCTCATCCTCCCGAGCGTCCGAAACTCACCCGAGCCCTCGGGGCTCCACACCAAATACACACACAAGTCTAACAACATCATACAAACTCGCTCGAGCGATCAAAATACTGAAATGATATCAAAAACTACGAATCGGATGCCAAAACGCATGGATTAACTCATGAACTCAAAAACTTCTAAAAATACTCCCGCGCGTCCGATTCCTATCAAATCAACTCGGAATGACGCCAAATTTTGCGTGCAAGTCTAAAATGACATTACAGACCTACTCCAACTTCCGGAACAGGAATCCGAACCCGATATCAAAAAGTCCACCCCCGGTCAAACTTTCTAAAAACTTCAAATTTTTATTTTTCGCCAAATGACCCCGAAACGACCTACGGACCTCCAAATCCACTTTCGGACGCGCTCCTAAGTCCAGAATCACCATACGGAGCTATTATCAGTCTCAAAATCCCAAATGGACGTCTATAATGTAAAGATCCACTTCAACCCAAACTTATGAAATTCACCCAAAATGCCAACTTTTACTATTAGGCGCCAAAACGCTCTTGGGTCATCCAAAATCCGACCCGAGCATACGACCAAGTCCGAAATCATCATACGAACCTATTAAAACTGTCAAATCTCGATTCTGAGGTCGTTTACTCAAAACGTTGACCGAAGTCAAACTTAGCCTTTTAAGCCAACCTTACGGAACCAAGTGTTCCGATTTCAATCCGAACCCTTCCAAATCCCGAGCTAACCATCCTCGCAAGTCATAAAACAGTAAAAACACGTATGGGAAGTCTTATTTAGGGGAACGAGGTTCTAGAAAACAAAACGACCGGTCAGATCGTTATAGTACTCATTAACTTTGGTAAACCAGATTTCTTCTCGATCATGAGCCCAACATACAGAACCCCGACAAATTGCAGGCTTTTTCAGCCATTCCCTTCACTGTAAGGAGAATTATAGACTCCATGACTATTGATTGCAGTTCTTTTGTCAAGACAGGAGCCAGAGAATATGCCCCCATATCCCACAAGTATTTGGTCATGTATCGCCGTCCCCTACTTTTTTGTGGTCTTGAGCATATTCTAGAGGTATGGCGTTCTCACCATCTACTAGGGCAAAAAACAATGCTTCCTTTCCTTCAAGATATTCCTCTACAATGACTTGAGAACAAGCAGAACCGAAAATATTATCTACAATCATAGAATCAACATCAACGTATGCTTGCTCCAATGTCATGGCAACAATAACTCCTTTACTGGCAGCTAATCCATCAGCTTTAACAACAATTGGGGCACCTTCCTGGTTGATGTATTCTTTTGCAACGGATGGGTCCCGTAAATGCTTGATACTGCACATATATATCCACCATAGATGAAGTCAAATTAAGATATGAATTGAACCAAGTAACTAGAAAAGCCAAGTATCCGTGGTCATGATATATTGCACATACCTTTGTAGTTGGAATTCGATATGCTTTGGAAGAAGCTTGTACAGTTTAGGAAGAGGTTTTGATTGATCAAAGAAGAATCTACCTCAACTGATATGTCCTTAGGCATGGCCATGCATAACATAGAAATCACACTTGGAAAGGGTGGACAATTAGCTAGAGCAGCGGGTGCTGTAGCGAAATTGATTGCAAAAGAGGGAAAATCGGCCACATTAAAATTACCCTCTGATTTGTCTTCATAAAGTTCTTAGAACCTTCTAAAGCAGCTGCTTCTGAGGAGGGACCAAAGGTATGAATTACTACCTTAACAAGGTCATGAGCAAGTCCTGCAATAAGCGGAGCCTCTGGTCCGACAACAACCAGCCCAACTCCCTATTTATGACAGAAAGCGATCACAACTGAACTATCTAAAAGATCGAGGTCTGCTGCAAATTGGGTCTCCTGAGCTGAAAATTCCAGCATTACTAGGTGCACAAAAAATAGCATCACAACAAGGGGATCACCTTAGAGCATGACAGAGCGCATGCTCTCTCCCTCCTCCTCCAATTACCAAGACAACAACACTTTCTTCTATAATACCAAATAGAATGAATTAATAAATAATGCTAAAAATTGTAACAGACTCTACACTATATCCATATCAACTGTGCTAATTATGCTAGTTAAATAGCTAGTTTGTGCCAGATAAATAATAAAAAAGAAGAAGTGATAGTTTAACATAAAAAAGAAAGAATCTTTTGGCATTACATGTCATGATGGCAATTCCAAACAATTGAACAACAACTCAAAATTCCATTTTTACTCTAAAGGGAAGTGAAAATAAAAACCTAAGAAAAGAAGCATGCATTAACATATCCGTTTAGTGAAAAGGAAATAGAATATATAACTTCAGAATAAACAGAATAATTGAGAATCTGAAATGCCAATACATATAATTCCTAAGAGTTTAGCCAAACAAAGTACAAGAATAGCTTTCAAAAGCGGAAAGAATCAAATAAGAGAAGCAAAGTAAGTAAAGATAGCTGTTTTAGGAGATAACACTGGAAAAAATTTAAAAGCAAAAAAAATCAATTTCACAGTTTTCCTTATTCCTACAAACATATTGGAAAGATAAAAGTGGAGTAGTAGTTCTTACTGGGGTTGAAATTATCCACAGAAAGGCAGTTAAAAATAGTGGCGAAAGATTTGTAAGTATTAAAACCACAGCAAGAAGTAAGACGAACCGGAAGATGGGAACAATTCCAATTGGCGGAACCGAGGTCGAAACAGTGGAACTGAGGTCGAAACAGTTTAGCTGAATGGTTTTGGGAATTGATCACGAACTTAAATGCAGAAGCAACTCCTATATTAAGTGACTACACGTCATTTTTCTTCCGGAGCACCTTTCGTCGAGAAAGGAAATTCTTTTCCGGACAAAAGGTGTTGGTTCCCCAAGTACACGCAATTATACGTTGCCGTCAAGTAATAAAGTGACTCAAAATTTAGATGTTGAACCCACAGAGACTTAGATCAATTATTAACTAAGCAAACTAAAATCAATTAATTGTCCAAAGATAATCAAGAGTGATATTTTTCTATTAATCTACTATTGCGGAAATTAAACAAGTAACAACTAATTTATCAAGAATGCAAATGTGTATGATGAGATTGTAATTCAGAGGAGATCAAGATTCCAGGGTTATGGTTGGTTTATCAATCCTATTAAGTTCAATAATCACATTTGTTAATCCAGATTATCTATGGTTGCTAATTAACTCGATCGTTTATATGAATAGCATGTTCCCACAATACTATTCGCCTGTCCACAATATATCAATCCTATATTCCTATGGTATTGAGTCTATCATGAACGAATATAATACAATATTCAATTGAGCAAAGACTGTTAGGTATATTCCTATCCTAACCACGAAATCTTTCCCCGAGCCACGGGTTCAGAAACAAGCTCTCTTTAATTCTACTCTAATCTAAACATGGCTTTCCCAAGCATAACATAGATAGTAGGGTGAATTGGTAGCTACAACAATTCACAAGTTAAAACTAGAATTAAAGAAACAACTACAAGATGATAATCCGAATTAACAGAGATGTAATTAATAAACGTTAATAATCATGTCAACCACAACCCTAGAAACTAGAGTGCTTAGCCACTCATGTTCGTAGCAACAATTCAAGTATTTTACATAAACAAATTACAAAGAAAAGATGAAGGAATTAAGAACTCGATGATTTTCTCTTCCAAGAATGTTCCCAACGTCTTCTCCCCTTCAAAAGTCACGTCCCTCTTCAAAAGTGAGTTTAAAGACTATTTATATAGGATAGGGTTAGCATGGGATGAAATAATACAGGTCCACTTCGAAACAACCTTTCACTCTCTCGTGCGCACGCGAGAGTGAACGAGCAAAGTTCTTCTCTTTTTCTTTTTCTTCTAGGTCTCTCGTGCACTTCCATGCCATTTTACTATACTTCGCTGTTTCTTTCCAAGATTTGCCTCAAAGTCCTTCTTTTGTCTTTTGGTCACGAATCAACTTCTTTTGCTCACATTTCGTCCAAGTTGCTCCTACACATAAGAATGCACATAATGAGCATAATTCACTACAAAAACTCATGTAACTTACTGTAACCACACAAGTTATGAGATGAAAGTACACCGAAAAATATGTATTTTTGGCCGTTTATCAACACCCGACACTTAAACTCTTACTCGCCCTCGAACAACTTTCTACACTTTACAACAACACGACCTTTTTAAACCACTCTCATAACTCATCATACCAAGAATATTTAAAATAGACTAAGCACAATAGAGGAACATCCTCACCTCAAGATTTGACTCACAAGTACCACACATTTTTCATAACCCGCTCATTTACTCTAACATAGAGGTCAATGACCTTATATTTCCTTCATGAATCAAGTGCCCTCACACAACAAAAAAGAGTAGTTCCACACACATAAAATTCAAGAACAATTAGGAACTCAATATAGAAAGAATTCACTCACTCTCTGAAACAACATTCATATGCCACAAAAGATGAACCATAGGCTTGCCCGTAGTGTACTACTCTACTAATCGAGCTCATTCAGTCAAGGATCAATTAGGACTTTATTTGGTTGTAATTTAGGTTGCGGGATGGGTAGGATACATTTAGATATACGAGTGACTACACCTCCCTAAGCACTTTAATACATACACTTTAACATTTAAAACCCCACACTTATGTCAAACCATAACTACACCTTCACATCAATGTATATTAACTCCATACTTCTTTAAGCACAATTACAGTAAGAGTCACCACTATCAAGGAATATTTTTCACACAATACAACTATTTTTTTTCCCAATTCAAGTGGCTCTTACTTTTTCAAAACAGTGCACCTTTCTCCTTATTTCATTAGTTCCACTCAAAAGTCAAACCATCACCCCACACTTTAACTTTTACAAAGTTCATTCCAATTCAAGTGCTTATGAGAGGTAAAAAGATTCAAATAGATGGTTAATTCAAACAAATGGGTAAGGCTTGTAATGTGGTTGCCAAAGAAACAAGATTACAGGCTCAAAGGGTTAACTACGATACAAAACAATTAGGCAGGTAAAATATATATATATATATATATATATATATATATATATATATATATATATATATATATATATATATATATATATATTACTGGCTCAACAAAGAAACGCCTATATCACTTCCATGACTGAACAAAACTACTATTTCATTTTGCAAACACACGGGGCAAGTTCTAGACATCAAATGCAATGCACATAATGACACACAAACCCCCCACACACATGGCACATAACTCACTCAGGATTGGAGTTATCAAGACACTCTAGTCAAAGCCTGAGTACAATATAAGGTTCTTATACAAGAGTAAAAATCTGAGCCTAAGCGTCACAACCAAAGTACTCACTATTCTCAAGGCATAACGAAGTCAAGAGATATTGCTTCAATTAAATTCATAGCACAATGGCTCCTACTCTAAAAAAAAAAAAACTAACTACACCCGGTTCAAACAAAACCCTTGAAAAAGAACCGCGGCATAAAGAAAAATCAAGGGAGAATTACTACACTACTTACAAAGAAAATCTTGTTGTCCTTTTTCTTTAGACTTAAATCCCTCAAGAAAACTGCTTAGGAGATCCATCGTCGGGAAAAATCCAATTTTTCTACTTTTTTTTTTTAGCGAGCTACTAAAATACTACACAACTATAAAAAAAAAATATGAAACTAACAAAATAAGAAATTAATATACTAATATAATACTACTAATGATCTAAACAAATTCTCCTACCCCATACTTAAAAGAGTGCAGTGTTCCCAATGCACAAATAAAGAAAAATAATAACGAGGGTGGACAAGAAACTCCCTGAAAGGCCAAAGACCGAAGTAATAGCGGCTCACGAGTATTCAGACTTCCCCCAGATATGGTCCTTTGTGTGGGCACCCCACACTTAGTCCTCACCATCTAGCTCGCTTTTGCACTCTTCCAATGGCTTTTCTTCCTATGCTTATAATCCTACAAAATAAAAACAAACACTACAAAAATAAAATAATAAAAATAAAAATAAAGGAAAGCAGTAAAGTTGGGTTGCCTCCCAACAAGCGCCTGATTTAACGTCGCGCACGATACAAAATCTCGTCTAATCATTGGCAAGTAACACCTTCGACTTTTGACGATCAAAGTCACCCCCATAATAGTGCTTTACTCTTTGTCCGTTCACTAAGAATGTTCTCTCGCCACCTAAGACACGCAGCTCAATTGCACCATATGGAGTGACTCTCACTACCTCAAACGGGCCCGACCATCTCGATTTGAGCTTCCCCGGAAAGAGTCTCAATCTCGAATTGAACAAGAGAACCAATTAGCCTGGTTCGAACTCGCGATGATGGATATTCTTATCATGCCAGCGCTTGGTCTTTTCTTTATATAACTTGGTATTCTCATACGCGTGCAAGCAAAACTCATCAAGCTCGTTCAATTACATCAACCATTTTCTACCCACTAATTCTGCATCAAAGTTTAGCTTTTTTATCGCCCTATAGGCCTTGTGCTCAAGTTCCACTGGTAAATGGCATGCCTTCCCATAAACTAGCTTGTAAGGGGAGGTTCCGATTGGAGTTTTATAGGCAGTCCGGTATGCCCATAGAGCATCATCAAGCTTTGCAGCCCAATCTTTCCTACTTGCACTAACCGTCTTCTCCAGAATCTGCTTTATCTCTCTCTATTTGACACTTCAACTTGTCCACTAGTCTAAGGATGGTAAGCGGTCGCAACCTTATGTTTGACCCCGTATTTCGCTAAGACATTGTCCAATAGCTTGTTACAAAAATGGGTACCCCCATCACTAATCATCACTCTCGGAGTGTCGAACCTTGTAAAGATATGCTTTTTCACAAAGTTGACCACAACCTTCGCATCATTGGTAGGAAGAGCAATGGCCTCCACCCACTTTGACACATAGTCAACGGCCACCAAAATGTACTTACACCCACTGGACGAGGGAAACAGACCCATAAAATCAATTCCCAACACATTAAAAGTTTCAACCTCCATAATACCGTGCAATGGCATCTCATGCCTTTTCGTGATTGTTCCTATTCTCTGGCACCTATCATATCTCCTCACGAACTCATGGGCGTATTTAAACACCCTAGGCAAAAAAAACCTGATTGTAACACCTTAGCTGCCGTTTTGTCACCCGCATAATGACCACCATAAGGCGACGTATGACAGTCATGTAAGATATCATTTATTTCAGATTCGGGCACACGTCTTCTCATTAACTGATCGGTACAATATTTGAACAGAAACGGCTCATCCCACACATATGATCTCACATCTCGCAAGAACTTTTTTTTTTTGCATAAGGTTCAAGATCAGGCGGCATTTCTCCACATGCCAGATAGTTTACAAAATCTGCATACCATGGCACCTCCCCAGTAGTAACGACCAACAATTGCTCATTCGGAAAGGTTTCCTTGATGACATCTCCCTCAGCTACATGATTACGAGTTTCTAACCTGGACAAGTGATCAGCCACTTGATTCTTTGTTCCTTTACGGTCTCGGATCTCATGTCAAATTCTTGCAAGAGTAAAAACCAACGGATTAGCATCTTTCTTTTCGAACAAATACCTGATGGCTGCATGGTCTGTGTAGACGATAACTTTTGGGTGATTGTGGATCGGCTGACCAAGTCCACGCACTTCATTCCAGTTGGTACTACTTACTCTTCAGAGCGGTTTGCGGAGATTTACATCCGAGAGATTGTTCGCCTGCATGGTGTTCCAGTTTCCATCATTTTAGATAGGGGCACTCAGTTTACATCGTAGTTTTGGAGGGCCGTGCAGCGAGAGTTGGGTACTCAGGCTGAGTTTAGCACAACTTTTCACCCTCAGACGGACGGACAGTCCGAGCGCACTATTCAGATATTGGAGGACATGTTGTGCGCTTGTGTCATTGACTTTGGGGGTTCATGGGATGAGTTTCTGCCACTCGCGGAGTTTGCATATAACAACAATTATCAGTCGAGTATTCAGATGGCTCCGTATGAGACTTTATATGGTAGGAGGTATAGATCTCCAGTAGGATGGTTTGAGCCGGGTGAGGCTAGGTTCTTGGGTACAGACATGGTCCGGGATGCATTAGACAAGGTGAAATCGATTCAGGAGCGGCTTCGCATGATGCAGTCTAGGCAGAAGAGCTATACAGACAGGAAGGTCCGTGATGTGTCTTTCATGGTTGGGGGGAAGGTTTTGCTGAAGGTATCACCCATGAAGGATGTTATGAGGTTTGGGAAGAGGGGCAAGTTGAGCCCCCGGTTCATTGGGCCTTTTGAGGTGCTTCAGAGGATAGGGGAGTTGGCTTATAAGCTTTCTTTGCCACCCAGCTTGTCGAGTGTGCATCCAGTGTTTCATGTTTCCATGATCCGGAATTTTGTTGGCGATCCGTCCCATGTTTTGGACTTCAACACGGTTCAGTTGGAGGGTGATATGACTTATGATGTGGAGCCGGTGGCCATTTTGGATTGGCAGGTTTGGAAGTTGAGGTCAAAGGACATAACTTCGGTGAAGGTGCAGTGGAGAGGTCAGCCTGTGGAGGAGGTCACTTAGGAGACCGAGCGGGAGATGCGGAGCAGATATCCACACCTATTTGAGACTCCAGGTATGTTTCTAGACCCGTTCGAGGACGAACGTTTGTTTAAGAGGGGGAGGATGTAACGACCCAACCGGTCGTTTCGAGAGTTATAACCCCGTTTCCCCCATTTTTGCTTCTTTTTTATGTAATTCACCTATATTGTGTAATACCAGGTTAGTTAGTTCGGGTCCAGAGTGGTTTTGGAGTGAAATGAGACACTTGGGCTCTTTGGGATAAGCTTAAGTTGAAAAAATCAACCGGGTATTGACTTATGTGTAAACGGTCTCGGATTCAAATTTTGATGATTCTGTTAGCTCGTTAGGTGATTTTGAACTTACGAGCGCGTCTGGAATGTGATTTGGAGGTCCGTAGTAGAATTAGGCTTGAATTGGCGAAAGTTAAAAATTTGGCAATTTCGGTCGGTAGTGGAAAATTTGATATCGGGGTCGGAATAGATTTCCGGAAGTTGGAGTAGGTTCGTGGTTTCATTTGTGACGTGTGTGTACAATTGGAGGTCATTTGGACGTGGTTTGGTTGGTTTCGGCATCGGTTGTCGAATTTGGAAGTTTAGAAGTTCTTAGGCTTGAATCCGAGGGTAATTTGGTATTTTGAGTGTTTCGTAGGTTCGACTAAGTTCTTATGTTGATATATGACTTGTTGGTATGGTTGGTTGAGGTCTCGAGGGCCTCGGGTGTGTTTTGGGTGGTTAACGGATCAATTATTGGTGTTGGGAGATAGCTGCTTTGGTGGTTTCTGAAGCTGCTGGTGTTTTCCGCTCCTGCGGAAAGGGAGTCGCAGGTGCGAGGTCACAGGCGCACGTGGGAGTTCGTAGGTGCAAACGATGTTAAGGTAGGCTGGGTCCGCAGTTGCGTAGGAGAGGTCGCATTTGCGAGTTTGCAGATGCGGATAGGTGCCCGCAGAAGCGGAAGTGAGGAGGTCAGGCAGTGGCCGCAGGTGCGAGGCCTTTTCCGCACCTGCGTGGTCACAGATGCGGATATGGAGCGCATGTGCGAAGTTGGGTGTTTTAATGATTTTCCGCAGGTGCGGAGGTTCTTGCGCAGATGCGGCACCGCAGGTGCGCATATTTAGCCGCAGGTGCGAAAGACCTAGGCAGAAACTATAAATAGAACACTTCGCGAATTTTGGTTCATTTCCACCATTTTCAAGTCGGTTTTTGGAGCTTTTGGAGTGATGTTTGAAAGGTGATTCAAGGGTTTTCACTGAGGTAAGTTCCTTGAGCCTAATTATCCTTAGCTATGGTGTTTTCCCGTTGATTTCTCACCTAATTAGTAGGATATTTGGAGTGAAATAAGGGGTTAGTGCTTGGGATTTTGGAGAGAGTAATTTGGGGATTTGAGTTACCAAATGAGGTCGTATTTTTGATGAATTTAGTATGGGTAGACTCGGGAGTTAATGGGCTTTCGGGTTTTGTGACTTTGTCGGATTTCGAGACGTGGGCCCAGGGGCCGGGTTTGAGTGAATTTCGGGATTTAGCCTATATATTGGTATTTTCCTTGTGGGATTCATTCCTTTATCTCATATTGATCGTATTTTATTGCTTGTTACTAGATTCAGGTCATTTGGAGGCCGGTTCGAGAGGAAAGAGCATTCCGGAGTAGGTGTTCTACACTATTGAGGTAAGTAACAGTTTTAAATCTGGTCTTGAGGGTATGAAACCCGGAGTTTGATATAATGTGACTGTTTGGAGGTGGCACCCATGCTAGGTGATGGGCGTGTGGGTGTACGCCGTGAGGGATTGAGACTTGGTCCGTCCCGGGAGACTGTGAAGTCTAATAGCCTTTATTTGTGTTTATATGCATTCTTGCCTACTAGAACTTAACTGCCTTTCATGTTAGAAATCATGCTTAGGTTATATTCCTTCTCATGGTAGATATATTCAGTCATAGTGATTATTGTACATGTTTACCTCTGTTTATGTTATTTTTCCCGTATGATATACTGTAACACTTTTATTTGGGTTGTTTTCCCTTTCTTTATTGAGATCTATAAGACTAGAGAGGTTCATGTCTGAGTAAGGCCGAGGGCCTGTTTGTGAGGTATTATACTATAGCACGTGATTTGTCCGTGCAGCACGTGAGTTGTCCATGTAGATCCTTATATTATACTATAGTACGTGAGTTGTCCATGCAGCACGTGAGTTGTCCATGCGGATCCAGATATTTATACTATGGCACGTGAGTTGTCCGTGCAGCACGCGAGTTGTCTGTACAGATTATAGCGCTTGGGCTGTAGGAGCCTCTCATGTGTCTGAACACCCCCAGTGAGCACAGGTACCTATTGAGAGTGTGTATTGAGGGCTGAGAGCCAAGAGTGTAAGCTGTTGAGAAGGGTTGAGTGACTGCTGCCTTAAGAGGCTATACTTGCTTTTATTTATTGTTGCACTTAGTTGTTATCTGTTGTTGTTGTGAAATTTCTGGAAGATTCATATATGTTTTATATGAGCGCGAACTGATTTGACTTGTACCACAGGATTTGAAAGCATGTTCACTCTTTACTGAAAACTTTTAAAATGAACTGTACTGTATAGCTCGTCACTGCTTCTCAGTTCCTTATTTATTTCTGTTACTTACTGAGTTGGAAGTACTTACGTTACTCCCTGCACCTTGTGTACAGATTCAAGTGAGCCCGTTCTCAGAGATCATTGAGTCCGTGCGCTTTGGGTTGTCGGAGACTTACGAGGTAGCTGCTGGCGTCCGCAGCCCTTGATTTCTCCTCTATTATTATCTTTTCTTTCTCTTTTGGTATTAGTGGAATGCTGTAAACCTTGATGTTAGTCTGGTTTAGATGCTCATGACTTAGTGACACCCCGATGTCGGGCTTTCTTTTCCACATTTTTATTTTGAGTTGAACTCCTTTATGAAGGTTTTATTATGAATAACTTTGAAATTATCTCTTAAAAGGAAATATCGAATTGTTTTGGTAATGTGTCGGCTTGCCTAGTACCACGATAGGCGCCATCACGATGGGTTAGATTTTGGGTCGTGACAATCTTCTTTAAATGCACTTAGCTCTACGGCTGGTTCATTTATCTCCACCACAGAAATCATGGCCAGGTCCTCGTAATGACGAAGCAACTGAATGACTCTATATATATTGAAGACCTCTTCTTCGTTATCCACCTTCAGGATCATCTTACCTTCTCAGACTTTGATAATGGCATCTCTAGTGGCCAAAAGAGGTCGTCCCAAGACGATAGGAACTAACTCATCAGCCTCATAGTCCAGGATAATAAAATCTGCAGGGAAAATAAACTTCCCAATTTGCAGCAAGACATCCTCAATTACCCCCTCAAGATAAACATAAGATCTCTCAGCTAACTGTAGCAGCACCGTGGTGGGTCTCGGAGCTCCTAAGCCCAATTGTGTAACGGCTCGACCAGTCATTTTGAGTATTATAACACCGTTCCCCCATTTACTGCTCAATTTATGCTTTATAGTTATTTTATGACTTACCGGGTTAGTTGGTTCGAGTCCGGATGGAATTCGGAATGAAATGAGACACTTGGTCTCATAATTGAAATTTTAAGTTAGAAAAGTTTACCGGATATGGATGTGTAAACAACCTCAATTTTGAATTTTGATGATTCCAATAGCTCCGTATGGTAATTTTAGACTTAGGAGCGTGTCTGAAAAATTATTTGGAGGTCCGTGGTGGAATTAGGCTTGAAATGCCAAAAGTTTAATTTTTAGGAAGTTTGACCCGGGGGTTGACTTTTTGATATCGGGGTAAGAATCCGATTTTGAAAATTGGAATACCTCCGTTATGTCATTTATGACTTGTGTGCAAAATTTAAGGTCAATCAGACGTGATTTGATAGGTTCCCGTGGTAGAGGCTGGGGCTGAGGTAGAGGTCGAGGTGTAGCTCGTACCGCAGTTGGATTAACACCTGTAGTACCACCAGTTGCTCTAGCTCAGGAGCAGATTCCAGATATAGCTGAGCCGACAGGATCGGCTCAGGCACCAGCTGTGCCCATCGAGATTCCAGGCCTTTAGGATACTTTGGCCCAGATATTGGCTGCTTGCACTGGTCTGGCTCAGGTGGTTTCGGCTCAGGCCGCACCTGCCACTTCTTAGGCTATGGGAGGTACTCATACCCTTGTTGCTCGTACTCCAGACCAGGTAGTACAAGGACTTCAGATACCGGGGGCACTACCAGCCCAGCCGGCTGCAGCTGCTCAGGCCCCGGTAGTTCCTGTTATGGAAGATGATGAGCAGAGGAGACTTGAGAGATTT
This sequence comes from Nicotiana tomentosiformis, assembly GCF_000390325.3. NCBI lineage: Eukaryota > Viridiplantae > Streptophyta > Magnoliopsida > Solanales > Solanaceae > Nicotiana > Nicotiana tomentosiformis. Next base: position 59,231,707 of record NC_090812.1, on the reverse strand, counting down.
GAGAGGCTTCGACCTCCATCTTTTAGCGGTGCGGATTCAGAGGATGCTCAGGGTTTTCTGGATAGGTGTCAGTGGATGCTTCGGACAGACAGTGGGGTCTCGTTCACTACTTTTCAGTTTTCTGGGGCTGCCTTCATATGGTGGGAGGCTTATGAGAGGGGCAGACCAGTTAACACAGTACCACTTACATGGCATGAATTCTCCATTCTCTTTTTGGAGAAGTTCGTGTCGCAATCTCGTAGAGAGGAACTGCATAGACAGTTTGAGTAGTTACATCAGGATGATATGTCTGTGATGCAGTATGAGATGAGATTTTATGAGTTGGCTCGTCACGCAGTCTGGTTGGTTCCCACTGATAGGGAGAGGATTAGGAGGTACATTAATGGCCTCACATATTAGCTGCGGTTACTTATGACTAGGGAGAGGGTGTATGGTGCTACTTTTGATGAGGTAGTTGACATTGCTCGGTAGATAGTGATGGTTCGTAGTCAGGAACGTGGAGAGAGGGAGGCTAAGAGGCCTCGTGGTCCAGGTGATTAAAGCGGTGTTCCTAGAGGGGGTCAGTTTTACCGCGGTAGGGGTCGTTCTTACAGACATGCTCAGACGGGTCGTCCAGCTTATCATGGAGCATCAGCTAGCCACAGTTCTTACAGTGCTCACTCAGGCCAGTCTTCATTCAGTGCACTACCAGCGCAGAGTTCTCATCATGCCTCATCCGCTCAGGCTTCTAAAGGTAATTCCTCGGGATATCAGGAGTAGTAGTTCTATCAGAGGAGGGGTTGTTTCGAGTGCGGGGAATTTGGTCATTTCAAGAGAGAGTGTCCTAGGCTATTGAGTGGGGCTCCACAGCAGAGTCCTCGACTGACGGCACCAGCACCAGTAGTTCCACCACCCGCCCAGCCAGCTCGGGGTGGGGGTCAGGCAGCTAGGGGTCGCCCAAGAGGGGGAGGCCGATCAGGTGGCAGTCAGGCCTGGTTCTATACTTTTCCTGCCAGGCCAGATACTGTTGCTTCAGATGCAGTGATCACAGGTATTGTTTCAGTGTTCCACAGGGAGGCTTCTATATTATTTGACCCTGGTTCCACTTATTCATATGTATCATTGTATTTTTCTCATTATCTGGATATGCCCTGTGAGTCCTTAGTTTCACCTGTTTGTGTCTCTACACCGATGGGTGATATTATTACTGTGGACCGTGTGTATCGGTCGTGTGTGGTATCCATTGGGGAACTGGAGACTAGGGTTGATCTCTTATTACTCGGTATGGTCGATTTCGATGTAATCCTGGGTATGGATTGGTTGTCTCCATGTCATGCTATTCTGGACTGTCACGCAAAAACCGTGACGTTGACGATGCCGGGGTTGCCGAAGGTTGAATGGAGGGGTTCTCTAGAGTTTGTTCCTAGCAGGGTAATTTCTTATTTGAAGGCCCAACGTATGGTTGGAAAGGGATGTTTGTCATATTTGGCCTTTGTGAGAGATGTTGATGTAGATACTCCTATTATTGATTCAGTACCGGTCGTGCAAGACTTTCTGGATGTATTTCCTACAGACCTGCCGGGTATGCCACCGGACAGGGATATTGATTTCGGTATTGACTTGATGCAGGACACTTAACCAATTTCTATTCCTCCGTATCGTATGGCACCAACTGAGTTAAAAAATTGAAAGAGCAACTTCAGGAACTCCTTGAAAAGGGATTTATTAGGCATAGTGTGTCACCTTGGGGTGCACCAGTTCTGTTTGTGAAGAAGAAAGATGGTACTATGAGGATGTGCATTGATTATAGGCAGTTGAACAAGGTTACAATCAAGAATAAATATCCTTTGCCGCGTATTGATGACTTATTTGACCAGCTTCAGGGAGCGAGGATGTTCTCCAAAATTGATTTGAGATCGGGGTATCGCCAGTAGAAAATTCGGGATTCGGATATTCTAAAGACGACATTCAGAATTTGTTATGGCCATTATGAATTTCTTGTGATTTCATTTGGGCTAACCAACAACATCATTTATGCATTTGATGAATAGTGTATTCCAGCCATATCTTGATTTATTTATTGTAGTATTTATTGATGATATTCTGCTGTACTCACGTAGCCAGGAGGAGCATGCACAACACTTGGGTATTGTATTACAGAGGCTGAGAGAGGAGAGACTTTATGCCAAATTCTCTAAGTGTGAGTTCTGGCTTAATTCAGTGGCATTCTTGGGACATATAGTGTCCAGTGAAGGAAATAAGATGGATCCTAAGAAAATAGAGGCAGTTTAGAGTTGGACCAGGCCATCTTCAGTTACTGAGATTCAGAGTTTTCTCGGCTTGGCCAGTTATTATCGTCGCTTCGTGGAGGGTTTCTCATCTATTGCATCGCCTATGACTAAATTGACCCAGAAAGGTGCTCCGTTCAGGTGGTCGGATGAGTGTGAAGAGAGCTTTCAGAAGCTCAAAATAGCTTTGACTACAGCTCCAGTTTTGGTGTTGCCTACAGGTTCAGAGTCTTATACTGTGTATTGTGACGCATCTCGTATTGGTCTCGGCGCAGTGCTGATGCAAGATGGTAGGGTGATTGCCTATGCATCCAGACAGTTAAAGGTACATGAGAAGAATTATCCAGTCCACGATCTTGAGTTAGCCGCTATTGTTCATGCCCTAAAAATTTGGCGGCATTACTTACACGATGTCCAGTGTGAGGTATATACCGACCATCGGAGTCTACAACATTTGTTTAAATAGAAGGATCTTAATTTGCGGCATCAGAGTTGGTTAGAGTTGCTTAAGGATTATGACATTACCATTCTCTATCATCCCAGAAAGGCCAATGTGGTGGCCGATGCCTTGAGTCATAAGGCGGAGAGTTTGGGCAGCTTAGCATACTTACCGGTAGCAGAGAGGCCTTTAACCTTGGATGTTCAGGCCTTGGCCAACCAGTTTGTTAGATTGGATGTTTCCGAACCAAATCAAGTTTTGGCTTGTGTGGTTTCTCGGTCTTCTTTATATGATCGCATCAGAGAGCGCCAGTATGATGATCCACATCTACTTGTACTTAAGGACACGATTCAGCACGGTGATACCAAGGAAGTCACTATTGGAGATGACGGTGTATTACGGATGCAGGGCAGGCTATGTGTGCCTAATGTAGATGGTTTGTGTGAGTTGATTCTCCAGGAAGCTCACAGTTCACGGTACTCCATTCATCCAGGTGCCGCGAAGATGTATCAGGATTTGTGGCAGCACTATTGGTGGAGGCGAATGAAGAAAGATATAATTGGGTTTGTAGCTCGGTGTCTAAATTGTCAACAGGTGAAGTACGGGCATTAGAGGCTGGGCGGATTACTACAGAGACTTGAAATTCCGGAGTGGAAATGGGAGCGTATTACCATGGACTTCGTAGTTGGGCTTCCACGGACATTGAGGAAGTTTGATGCAGTTTGGGTGATTGTAGATTGGTTGACCAAATCCGCGCATTTTATTCCAGTTGGTACTAATTATTCTTTGGAGCGGTTGGCTGAGATTTATATCCGCGAGATTGTTCGCCTACACGGTGTACCGTTGTCCATCATTTCAGATCGGGGCACGCAGTTTACATCACAGTTTTGGAGAGCAGTGCAGTGCAGTGAGAATTGGGCTCACAAGTTCAGTTGAATACAACATTTCACCCTCAGACAGACGGGCAGTCCGAGCGCACTATTCAGATATTGGAGGATATTCTACGCGCTTGTGTCATTGATTTTGGAGGTTCTTGGGATAAATTTCTGCCACTTGCGGAGTTTTCTTACAATAACAGCTACCAGTCGAGTATACAAATGGCTCCGTATGAGACATTATATGGGATATGGTGTCGATCTCCGGTTGGTTGGTTTGAGACGGGTGAGGCTAGGCTATTGGGTACTGACTTGGTTCAGGATTCTTTAGAGAAGGTCAAAGTGATTCAGGAATGGCTTCGCACGACACAGTCTAGACAGAAGAATTATGCCTACAGGAAGGTTCGTGATGTTGTTCACATGGTTGGGGAGAAGGTTCTTCTTAAGATTTCACCCATGAAGGGTATGTTGAGGTCTTCCTTGAAGTCCGTGGGAGCCCAACTACGAAGTCCATGGTGATTCGCTCCCACTTCCATTCTGGGATCTCTAACCCCTTAAGCAAGCCACCCGGTCTCTGATGTTCATACTTAACCTATTGACAGTTAAGACACCGAGCCACAAACCTAACTATATCCTTCTTCATACGCCTCCACCAATAGTGTTGCCTCAAATCCTGGTACATCTTTGCGGCACCCAGATGGATGGAATACCGCTAGCTGTGGGCTTCCTCAAGAATCAGCTCCCTGAGCCCATCTACATTAGGCACACATATCCGGCTCTGCATCCTCAACACGATGTCATCACCGATGGTCACATCCCTAGCATCACCTCACTGAACCTTGTCCTGAAGAACGAGCAGGTGGGGGTCATCATACTGACACTCCCTGATACGGTCATAAAGAGAAGACCTAGAGACCACACAAGCCAATACCCGACTCGGCTTTGAAATATCCAATCTGACAAGCTGGCCCGCTAAGGCCTGAACATTCATTGCCAATGGCCTCTCTACTGCTGGGAGATGTGCTAAACTCCCCAAATACTCCGCCCGGTAACTCAAAGCATCGGCCACCACATTGTCCTTCCCCGGATGGTACAAAATAGTGATATCGTAGTCCTTAAGAAGATCTAACCATCTCCGCTGACGCAAGTTAAGATCCTTCTGCTTCAGCAGATACTGCAAACTCTGGTGATCAGTATAGATCTCACAATGAACCCCATATAAATAATGATGCCAAATCTTCAAGGCGTGAATAATGGCTGCTAACTCAAGATCATGGACAGGATAGTTCTTCTCATGGGTCTTCAACTGGCGTAAGGCATAGGCAATCACCCTACCCTCCTGCATCAGAACACATCCAATACCTACCCTCGAGGCATCATAATACATGGTGTAAGAACCTGAAGTTGATGGCAAAACTAACACTGGAGTTGTGGTCAAAGCAGTCTTGAGCTTCTGAAAGCTCTCCTCACACTCATCCGACCACCTGAATGGAGCACCCTTTTGGGTCAATTGGGTCAAGGGCGATACAATAGACGAGAAACCCTGAACGAACCGACGGTAATAACCAGCCAAACCAAGAAAGCTCTGAATCTCTATAGCTGAGGACGGTCTGGGTCAACTCTGAACCGCATCTATCTTCTTCGGATCCACCTGAATACCCTCACTGGACACCACGTGCCCCAAGAATGCTATGGAACCGAGCTAGAACTCACACTTGGAGAACTTTGCATAAAGCTTCTCTTCCCTCAATCCCTGTAATACAATCCTCAAGTGCTGGGCATGCTCCTCCTGACTACGAGATTACACCAGGATGTCATCAATGAATACAATAACGAATGAGTCCAAATAGGGATGGAATACATTGTTCATCAAATGCATGAACGTTGCTGGGGCATTGGTCAGCCCAAAAGACATCACCAAGAACTCATAATGGCCATAACGGGTCCTGAAAGTTGTCTTAAGAATATATGAATCCCGAATCTTCAGCTGGTGATAACCGGACCTCAAATCAATCTTGGAGAACATCCTCGCTCCCTGAAGCTGGTCAAATAAATCATCAATACGAGGTAAAGGATACTTGTTCTTGACTGTGACCTTGTTCAACTGCCTATAATCAATGCACATCCTCATGGAACCATCCTTCTTCTTTACAAATAGAACCGGTGCACCCTAAGGTGACACACTAGGCTGAATAAAACCCCTTATCAAGGAGTTCCTGAAGTTGTTCCTTCAACTCCTTCAACTCTGCGGGTGCCATACGATACGGTGGAAGAGAAATGGGCTGAGTGCCCGGCACCAAATCAATACCGAAGTCAATATCCCTGTCAGGCGGCATGCTTGGCAGGTCTACAGGAAACACAACCGGGAAATCACGTACCACCAGAACAAAATCAATGGTAGGAGTCTCTACACTAACATCCCTCACAAAAGCCAAATAGGATAGACAACCCTTCTCAACCATACATTGAGCCTTCAAGTATGAAATCACTCTACTAGGTACATAGTCTATAGAACCGCTCCACTCAACCCTCGGAAATCCCGGCGTCGCTAACGTCATGGTCTTAGTGTGACAATCTAGAATAGCATGACATGGAGATAACCAATCCATACCCAATATCACATTAAAGTCAACCATACTGACCAGCAAAAGGTTCACTCGGGTCTCCAGACCCCCAATAGTCACCACACATGACCGATATACACGGTCTACAATAATAATATCGCCCACAGGAGTAGTTACATGAACAGATAAAACTAAAGACTCACTGGACATATCTAGAAAATGGGCAAAATACGAGAAAACATATGAATACGTGGAACTAAGGTCAAATAATATAGAGGCATCTCTGTGACAAACTGAGACAATACCTATAATCACAGCATCTGGTCTAGCAGGGAGGGCATAGAAACGGGCCTGACTACTCCCTGATCTGCCTTTCCCTCTCGGGCGACCCCTAGCTGACTGGGCTCCACCCCTAGCTAGCTGAGCTCCACTCCTGGCTGGCTGGGCGGGTGGTGGAGGAACTAGTGCTAGTGCCATCGGCCGAGTACTCCACTATGGAGTCCTACCCAATAACCTAGGGCAATCTCTCATAATGTGACCAAAATCTCCGCACTCGAAACAACCCCTCCTCTGACGAAACCGCTGCTCCTGATGCCCAAAAGAACTACCCGAGGATACCTGAGCGAGTGGGGCGTGATGAGAACTCTACGCCAGTAGTGTACTGAATGATGACTGGCCCTACTGATGACTGCGAGAACCATGGCCAGATGATGCACCACGGGGAAATGGCCGAGCTGACTGAGCCTGTCTGAAATGACAACCTCTACCGTGCTGGAACTAACCCCCAGAAGAAGCACCGCTGAATCCACCCTTACCACGAGGCCTCTTGGCCTCCCTCTCAACCCTCTCCTGACCGCGAACCATCTCAATCTACCGAGCAATGTCGACAACCTCATCAAAGGTAGCACCAAACACCCTCTTTCTGGTCATAAGCAACCGTAGATGAAAAGTGAGACCATCTATAAACCTCATGATCCTCTCCCTGTCTATGGGAACCAACCAGATAGTATGACAGGCCAATTCCGAGAATCGTATCTCATACTGCGTCACAGACATATCACCTTGGCGAAGCTGCTCAAACTGTCTGCACAGCTCCTCTTTGCGGGACTGAGGCATGAACTTCTCCAAAAAGACCACGGAGAATTGCTTCCAAGTAAGGGGTGTTGCGCCAATAGGCCTACGCCTCTCGTAAGTCTCCCACCATCTGAGTGCAGCCCCGGAAAACTGAAAAGTAGTGAATGAGACCCCACAAGTCTCCAGAATACCAGCTGTATGGAGTATCCTCTGACATCTGTCCAAGAAGTCCTGGGCATCCTCTCTCTCTGTGCCACTGAAAAGTGGAGGTTGGAGTCTCCCATACCTTTCCAACCTACGCTGATCATCCTCAGGCATAGTAGGAACCACATAATCCTGAGCAGCTACAACCGGCTGGGCTGGTGGTGCCTCCGGTGTCTGGAGTCCCTAAACAACCTGCTCGGGTGTACGAGCGGCGGGAGTCTGAGTGCCTCCCCCATCCTGAGAAGTGGTTGCGATCGTCGAGATAGAGACCGCCTGAGCAAGGCCGGTACACACTGTCAGAATCTGAGCTAGGGCCTCCTGGAGGCCTGGAATCACAATAGGAACAGGTGGTTCTTGATATTGTGCATCAACAACTGGAATCTGGTCCTGATCTGGGACAACTGGTGGATCTGTAGGTACTTCCCCAGCTGTTGTACGGGTTGCACCTCTTTCCCTACCACGGCCTATACCGCGGCCTCGGCCTCTCGCGGCCCTGGCTGGTGGTACTGGTGGCTGGCCCTCCTAACCGGTAGCACGAATCCTCACCATCTGTGAGAGAATGAAACAACAGGTGTTTAATTACCAGAATAAACAGATTCGCACGACAAGAATCCAAGAATGTGAAATTTTCCTAAGGGTTCTGCAGCCTCTCGAAGATAAGTACAAACGTCTCCGTACCGATTCACAAGACTCTACTAAACTCGCTCATGACTCGTGAGACCTATGTAACCTAGGCTCTGATACCAATTTGTCACGAACCAAAATCTAAACCGTCGTGATGGCGCCTATCGTGGTACTAGGTAAGCCGACACATTACCAAAATAATTCGTTATTTCCTTTTAAGAGATAATTTCAAAGTTATTCATTATAAAACCTTCACAAAGGAGTTCAACTCAAAATAAAAATGCGGAAAAAAAAGCCCGACATCGGGGTGTCACTAAGTCATCAGTATCTAAACCAGACTAATATCAAGGTTTACAACATTCAACTAATACCAAAATAGAAAGAAAAGATAATAATAGAGGAGAAATCAAGGGCTGCGGACGCCGGCAACTACCTCGTAAGTCTCCAACAACCCAAAGCACACGGACTCAATGATCTCTGCGAACGGGCTCACTTGAATCTGCACACAAGGTGTAGGGAGTAACGTGAGTACTTCCGACTCAGTAAATAACAGAAATAAATAAGGAACTGAGAAGAAGTGACGAGCTATACATTACAGTTCATTTAAAAAGTTTTCAGTAAAAAATGAACTTGCTTTCAAATCCTGTGGTATAAGTCAAATCAGTTCGCGCTCATGTAAAACAGATATGAATATTCCAGAAATTTGACAACAACAACAGATAACAACTAAGTGTAACAATAAATAAAAGCAAGTACAGCCTCTCAAGGCAGCAGACACTCTTGGCTCTTAGCCCTCAATACACACGCTCAATAGGTACATGCGCTCAATGGGGGTGTTCAGACTCATGAGGGGCTCCTACATCCCAAGCGCTATAATATGCACGGACAACTCACATGTTACACGTACAACTCATGTGCTATACTATAAATATCTGGATCCACATGGACAACTCACGTGCTGCACGGACAACTCACGTGTTGCACGGACAACTCACGTGCTATAGTATAATATCTCACAAATAGGCCCTCGGCCTTACTCGGTCATGAACCTCTCTAGTCTCATATCTCTCAATAAAGAAAGTGAAAACAACCCAAATCAAAGTGTTACAGTATATTATACGGGAAAAATAATAGAGACTGAGGTAAACATGTACAAGAATCACTATGACTGAATATATCTACCATGAGCAGGAATATAACCTAAGCATGATTTCTAACATGAAAGGCAGTCAAGTTCTAGTAGACATGAATGCATATAAACACAAATAAAGACTATTAGACTTCACACTCTCCCGGGACGGACCAAGTCTTAATCCCTCACGGCATACACCCACACGCCCGCCACGTAGCATGGGTGCCACCTCTAAACAGTCACATTATATCAAACGCCGAGTTTCATACCATCAAGACCAGATTTAAAACTGTTACTTACCTCAACAGTGTAGAGCTCCTACTCCAGAATGCTCTTTCCTCTCGAACCGGCCTCCAAATGACCCGAATCTAGCAACGAGCAATAAAATAAGATCAAAATGAGCTAAAGGAATGAATCCCACAAGGAAAATACCAATTTATAGGCCAAATCCTAAAATTCTCTCAAACCCGGCCCCTGGGTCCACGTCACGAAATCCGACAAAAGTTATAAAACCCGAAAGCCCATTCACTCTCGAGTCTACCCATACTAAATTCATCAAAATCCGATCTCATTTGGTAACTCAAATCTCCAAATTACTCTCTCCAAAATCCCAAGCCCTAACCCCTTATTTCACTCCAAAAATCCTACTAATTAGGTGAGAAATCAATGGGAAAACACCATAGCTAAGGATAATTAGGCTCAAGGAACTTACCTCAGTGAATACCCTTGAATCACCCTTCAAAAATCACTCCAAAAGCTCCAAAAACCGACTTACTTGAAAATGGTGGAAATGAACCAAAATTCGCGAAGTGTTCTATTTATAGTTTCTGCCCAGGTCTTTTGCACCTGCGGCTAAATATGTACACCTGCGGTGCCGCATCTGTGCAAGAACCTCCGCACCTGCGGTGCCTAAATCCAATCATAAAAGAGGTGGTAAGAAAAGAGGTGATTAAGTGGCTCGACACATGTATAGTATTTCCCATCTCCGATAGTAAGTGGGTAAGCCATGTTCAATGTGTACCTAAAAAGAGGGGGTATGATTGTTGTAGTGAATGAACAAAATAAATTAATCCCAACTAGGACTGTGGCTGGTTGGCGAATATGCATAGATTATAGGAAGTTGAATAATGCTACACGAAAAGATCACTTCCCCCTCCCCTTCATTGATCAAATGCTTGACAAGTTAGCCGGACAGGAATACTATTATTTCCTTGACGGCTGTTCGGGGTATAATCAGATTGTTATTGCCCCGGAAGATCAAGAAAATACTACTTTTACATGCCCTTATGGCACTTATGCATTTAAGAGAATGCCATTCGGGTTGTGTAGTGTACCTGTGACTTTTCAAAGGTATATGATGGCTATTTTCACCAATATGGTGAAACAGTTTTGTGGAGGTCTTTATGGATGATTTTTCTATGTTTGGTTCTTCTTTTGATGATTGCTCGACCAATATTGCTAAAGTGCTTGCTAGGTGTGAGAAGACTAATCTGGTATTGAATTGGGAAAAGTGCCATTTATGGTACGTGAAGGTATAGTGTTGGGACACAAGGTGTCCAAAGATGGACTGGAAGTTGACAAAGCTACGGTGGAAGCAATTGAAAAGTTTCCACCACTGATTTCAGTGAAAGGAGTTAGGAGTTTTCTGGGACATGCAGGTTTTTATCGCCGATTTATAAAGGATTTCTCAAAAATTTCCTCTCCTTTGTGCAGGTTGTTAGAGAAGGATGTGCTGTTCAAGTTTGACGATGCTTGTCTGAAAGCATTTGAGGAGCTGAAAAGGAAGTTAGTGAGTGCACCAATCATAGTGGCTCCTGACTATAGGCCCAAAATTTATCGAACGGCCACACTACAGCAAGCAACTCCTTTTCTGTCACAGTATAATTTATTTTAGCAGGAGTAAGATTCTTGCTTGCGTAGTAAATAGAGTGAAAATTTTTGTTCCTCCTCTGGCCCAACACGACCCCAATTGCACCAACCTTGGTTTAGATTCAGAGGTAGCTGCCGTGTTTCGCAGACCTTGTCTCTCTTTCCCTATCTCCTTATTACTATATTTGGCCTCAGATTATCATAGACTGTATTTTCCAGACTTGTATTCATATTAGATGCTCATGTACTCAGTGACACCAGGTTTTGGAAAGTGTTCGTATCAGTATTTGTGGGATTTTGTACTGTACTTAAATATTGCATTTTCAAACTTAAAGAGAAATTGTGGTTTATGGAGATTATCAACTTGCCTAGTATTGAGATAGGCGCCATCACGATAGGTTGGGATTTTGGGTCGTGAAAAATTATTTGAACACTGACAACGGCATCAGATTGATACTTGCACCCAAATCACACAAGGCTCTACCCACATCAATTTCACCAATCCCCACGGGGATGGTAAAACTACCCGGATCCTTAAGCTTTTGTGGAAGCATATGTTGAATCCTGGAAGTGCACTCCTCAGTAAGTGCGATGGTCTCAAATTCAGTTAACCTCCTCTTATTTGCCACTATATCCTTAATATATTTTGCATATTTTGGAACCTCACGGAGCATGTCCACCAAAGGGATGTTCAAGTGTATCTACTTCAGCATATCTAAAAATTTGTGAAACATGTGGTCATCATTCTTCTTTCTCAGTCTTTGAGAAAAAGGAGGTGGCACCCTCTCTGATATTTGCTCAGACTCTGTTTTGTTTCTCTCATCTACCTCTACAGGTTTTGGCACTCTTTCTTCTTCGAGCCCATGCTCCTTTTTCTTCTTAGGCACTTCTACTAACTCTCTCCCATTTCTCAATGTCACTGCATTGACTTGAGGATTTTTCTCTGTATCACTTGGGAGAGCTCCAACAGGTCTAATATTCTGATTGTTAGCCATTTGCCCAAACTGCCTCTCTAGATTTCTAAACTCTATGCGCAATTATTGATTCTCAGCCATAACTTTCTGATTGTATAGCAAGAGTTTTTTCATCATGTCAGTCAAAATATCTTCTGATTGTTGTGAGGGTTTAGGTGGCTGATTGTAATTAGCTTGAGGCCTGATATTCTAATTTCCACCCAAAGAGAAGTTAGAATGATTCCTCCAGTTCATATTGTATGTGTTACCATATTGAGCGTTTTGATTCATCGGCCCTCTAGCTTGTTGCCCCACATAGTAGATGGATTCAGGATTCATGGGGCATATGTCACTTGTGTGACCTTCACCACATAACTCGCAGCAAGTAGACATCTATTGCACATGCTGCATCTGTTGTGCTTAGTGCATTGTCATTTTGTTCATTTGATTTGCTAATCTCATCCTCATGGCTGAGAAATCATCAAGCTCGATCATACCTGCTGCCTTTTGTTTAAGTGCTCTTCGTGGTTCCCCATCTCCTTTCCAATTATTATCATTAGAAGTGAAATTGTTTAGCAGGATCTGGATCTCACTATACGGTCTTGCCATGCAACTACCCCCACATGCTGAGTCAAGATTCATCTTTGATACCTCGTCCAACCCATCAACGAAAGTGTGACCCAATACCTCATCAGTCTGACAATGATGTGGGTAGTCTCTGAGTAGCTTCTTGTATCTTTCCTAAGCTTGACGAAGAGTCTTGTCATCTAGTTGTTGAAACCCAAGAATCTGGCTCCTCAGCGACTTTGTCTTCTTAGTGGCAAAAAACTTGATTAAGAATTTCCTTGCTAGATCATCCCAATTGTGGATTGAGTTCGCAGGCTCCTTTTGCAACCATTCCTTAGCTTCACCCAACAGTCAAAAGGGAAACAATGTTATCCTGACATAGTCCTTGGAAACGTTCGGATAATTATAAGTGTCCGTAATTTCTAGGAAGTTCTGAATGTGCCTCTGCGGGTCTTCATGATATAGACCCACATATTGCCCTGTGGACTGAATCAATTGTACCATGTATTGTTTGAGTTCAAAGTGACCCGTGATCTCAGGCTTCACAATTGTCTGAGTCATATTAGCAAGATTGGGCCTTGCAGCTTCTATCACCGGACACTCTTCATTACCTGCTATCTCTATTGGCTGTGGTTGAACTATGATGTCCAACTCTCTTTCAATTCTAGTTCTAGCTTCGACTTCCCTCCTCACTCTGTGAAGTGTTCGTTCGATTTCAGGATCAAGAGGAAGGAGATTGTTTGTGCTTCTACTCCTCTGCATTCAAGAGAAGAGCCTGCGTTATCACAAGTAAAGCAAACTAAAAATTAAAACTTGAATAAAATAACGAATAAAAGCTTAACTTAAATAAACAATCAATAACTAAGTCCCCGGCAACGACACCAAGAACTAGTTGGTTCCCCAAGTACACGCAAGTATACATGGCCGTCAAGTAATAAAGTGACTCGAAAGTCGGATGTCGAACCCACAGAGACTTAGATCAATTGTTAACTAAGCAATCTAAAATTAGCTAATTGTCCAAGATAATCAAGAGTGATGTTTTTCTATTAATCTACTATTGCGAAAATTAAAAAAGTAACAACTAATTTATCAAGAATGCAAATGTGTATGATGAGATTGTAATTTAGAGGAGATGAAGATTCCAGGGTTGTGGTTGGTTTATCAATCCTATTAAGTTCAATAATCACACTTGTTAATTCAGATTATCTATGGTTGCTAATTAACTCGATCGTTTATATGAATAGCATGTTCCCACAATACTACTCGTCTGTCCACAATATATCAATCCTATATTCCTATGGTATTGAGTCTATCATGAACGAATATAATACGGTATTCAATTGAGCAAGACTGTTAGGTATATTCATATCCTAACCGCGAAATCTTTCCCTGAGCCACGAGTTCAAAAACAAGCTCTCTTTAATTATACTCTAATCTAAACGTGGCTTTCCCAAGCATACCATAGATAGTAGGGTGAATCGGTAGCTACAATAATTCACAAGTTAAAACTAGAATTAAAGAAACAACCACAAGATGATAATCCGAATTAACAGAGATGTAATTAATAAACGTTAATAATTATGTCAACTACAACCCTAGAAATTAGAGTGCTTAGCCACTCATGTTCGTAGTAACAATTTTCCAAGTATTTTGCATAAACAAATTACAAAGAAAAGATAAAGAATGAAGAACTCGATGATTTTCTCTTCCAAGAATGTTCCCAACGTCTTCTCCCCTTCAAAAGTCACGTCCCTCTTTCACCAGTCACGCCCCTCTTCAAAAGTGAGTTTAAAGACTATTTATATGGGATAGGGTTAGCATGGGGTGAAATAATACAAGCCAACTTCGAAACAGCCTTTTTAAGTTAGCTCGTTCACTCTCTCGTGCACGCGCTAGAGTGAACGAGCAAAGTTCTTCTCTTTTTCTTTTTCTTCTAGGTTTCTCGTGTACTTCCATGCCTTTTTGCTATACTTCGCTGTTTGTTTTCCAAGCTTTGCCTCAATAGCTCGTTCACTCTCTCATGTGCATGCGAGAGTGAGCGAGCAAAGTCCTTCTTTTGTCTTTTGGTCACGAATCAACTTTTTTTGCTCACATTTCGTCCAACTTGCTCCTACACATAAGAATGCACGTAATGAGCATAATTCACCACAAAAACCCATGTAACCTACCGTCACCACACAAGTTATGAGATGAAAGTACACCGAAAAATATGCATTTTTGGCCGTTTATCAAAAGGACATATGCATGCGAAGAAGAAGAGCGGAAAAGGTAGTAGAGTGTTTTTATGAGGTTTTTAGTGATGTTTAACTAAAGAGGACTACACTATTTTTGAATAATGCACCCTATTTATTTAAACCAAAATACTTTAAAAATATTATTAATTATAGGTACTTTTTATAACAAAGTACAAATATATACAACTAATCCCTCAACTTTTTACTACTTTCTTCACCCGCGAAATTTCTCCTACGCGATCGCGATTCACAAGGACCCAAACTGCAATATGCTCTTCGCAAACGCGACCAAATATTTGCGATCGCGATGCACACCCATGTGGCCAAAAATCAACAACTGAAAATGGCCTAAAAATGGTCTGAAACCACCCTGAAACTCACCCGAACCCTCGGGGCTCCACGCCAAACATCCACACAAGTCTAGAAATAAAATGCGAACTTGCTCGCGCGATCAAATCACCAAAATAACACCCGAAACCATGAATCGGACATCAACACGCATGAAATTTGAAGGGAGAACTCAAGAACTTATAGAATTGCAACCAAGCGTCCGAATGCTATCAAACCAACTCCGAACGACCTCGAATTTTGCTGTTCCAAATCATAACGCAGACCTACTCGATGTTTCAAATCTGACTTATCAACATCAAAATCACAAATCGCACCTCAAATCGACTTAGTGAATTTTCAAAATTCAAAATTAATGGCGAACAAGGCTAAACATCTCGGATTGATCTCAAATTTGGCACACAAGTCATAAATGACATAACAAAGTTATTCCAAATCCCGGAACCACAATCCGAATCTGATATTCTCAAAGTCAACTCTCGATCAAACTTATGAACTTTCCAAATCTTCAAATTACAACTTTCGCCAATTAATGTTGAATCCTTATTCTAGAGATGTCCAAATGCAAATCCGGACATGCGCCCAAGTCCAAAATCATCATTCGGACCTAAGAGAACCATCAAAACTCCATTCCGGGGTCAAATTCACAAAAGTCAAATTTGGTCAGCTCTTCCAACTTAAAGCTTCAACAATGAAATTCATTCTTCCAAACTAATTCCGAATCATCCGAAAACCGAAACCGACGATACATACAAGTCATAATACATCATACAGAGATACTCATGCCCTCAAACCACCGAACGAAATGCAAATGCTCAAAACGATCGGTCGAGTCGTTACATGATATTTCTTCGGGAGGAACGAGAATGAAGAATGCATAACTAAGTGAATGGGAGACGCCTTTCTTGGGAACAACACGCAAATTTGGCCAACAACATGCAACCGGTGGAAAAGGATCGGATAGGATTGTATCTGATCTATTATTTAGTTCGTGTTACATGATATTGTGTTATCCTATCACAAGATTCATGGATCGGATAGGATTATTTTGAATCTATACTGAGAAACAATCCAACATTGTTGGTGAAGAGTCGATTCGGAAAATTCCAAGGACACGCCAAACAAGAGTAACTAATGCTACTTCGCAGGGTCGCCTCATAACGTAGCGAAGTTCATTGCAAATATTTAATTTATCGTTTGACGTTACGTTTTTTCCTATGTAAGTGAATTAAATTTCAAAGTTCTTACTGGAATTAAAGTTTAGCTGTTACATGCTAAGGTTTTTGTGAAGAAAATTTCTTTACCTCAATTACATATGCTTTTCTTTTTATCGAATATCCCCGAAAGAACAATTATATATGCTTTTCCAACTATTAAGCTCCTATCTATTCATGCCACATGAGGCATTTTTCAAAAGAGAAAAAAACTATGTTTTGGTTGAAAGCTATGTCATCTGCTCGATATAGTTATGGAAGCATTGGTGATATTGAATTTTGCACTCCATTTCAAAAGATAGGAGCTACAACAATCATTTTTCCTCTTATAGGTTTGCTTAGAAAATTAGAGGTTCAGTATTCTGATATATATATATATATATATATATATATATATATATATATATATATATATATATATATATATATACACTCTCTGAACGTGCGTTGCACATTTATTTTACTTTATTTGTGATGACCCAAAATATCATCTTTAAAGTTAATAATTAATTATGTATTCTAAGACCGCGAAAAATACTATTTATCATTACTCGACTTGCATTCGCAGTTCGTAAAATTTTACGGAAAGTTTTTATTTGAAAAATGGATTAAAATATGAATTAAGAGTTTTAAAACTCAACTGAGTTGACTTTGGTCAACATTTTGAGCAACGGACTCGGATCAGTATTTTGACAGTTCTGGTAGGTCCGTATCGTAATTTGGGACTTGGGCGTATACCCGAAATCAAATTCCGAGGTCCCTAGCCCGAGATATGGAATTTTGATGAAAAATTAAAAGTTTAAGTTCAAATAGTGACCGGATGTCGAATTATGTGCAAACAACCCCAAAATAGAATTTTGATGATTCCAACAACTCCGTATGGTGATTTTAGACTTAGAAGCGTGATCAGAATTTTATTTGGAAGTCCGTAGTGAAATTAGGCTTGAAATGGCTAAAATAGGAATTTAAAGTTTGGAAGTTTGACCGGAGAGTTGACTTTTTGATATCGGGGTCGGAATCCAGTTTCAAAAATTTTCATAACTCCGTTATATCATTTATGACTTGTGTGCAAAATATGAGGTCAATCAGACTTGATTTGATAGGTTTCGACATCGAATGTAGATGTTGGAAATTCTAAATTTCATTAAGCTTGAATTGGAGCATGATTTGTGATTTTAGCATTGTTTGATGTGACTTGATGTTTCAAATAAGTTCATATGATATTTTAGGACTTGTTGGTGTATTTGGTTGAGGTCCCGATGGCCTCGGGGTGAGTTTCAGATGGTTAACGGATCAAAAATTAAACTTAAACAGCTGTTGCAAAAGCTGCTGCAAATTACTTCTGCTGAGCAATCGAGCCCAAAAATAATCGAGCTCAGAAATCAAGCCCAGAAATCGAGCCGAAGATCGAAGGCAAGGCTCGAGAGGCTCGAGAGCCATTATCGAAGACAGGCTCGAGAGCCATGATCGAAGGCAAGGCTCGAGGGCCATGATTGAAGGCAAGCTCGAAGGCTAGTGATCGAAGATCATTGATCGAAGGCCCAGGATTGAGAGCTATGACCAAGGCCAGCGATCGAAGGCCATAAAGATCGAAGCCATGATCGATAGTCAGGATCGATGGCCCAGGCTCGATGCCATGATCGAAGGACCGGGCTCGATGCCATAATAGAGGCCATGACCGAGGTCCAGGCTCGAGCCTGTGATCGAAGCCACGATCGAGGCCTAGGCTCGAGGGCCATGGGCAGATTTATAAAAGAGAGGATCGTCCCATTTACCATTTTTAACGAACTTGAGCTTGAGCAGAAGCGAATTTTGACAGATTTTCAAGGAAAAACATTTGGGGTAAGTGATTCTAACTCGGATTTGATCAATATACACGAATATATCATTGTTTTCACCATTTAATTAGTTTATTGAGATGGAAATTTGAAAAAATTTAGAAATCTCATAAAAATAAATTTTTGAGATTTCGGTGTCGATTCAGAGTCGGATTTGAGTGAAATTGGTATGGTTGGACTCGTAATTGAATGGATTATCGGATTTTATAAGTTTTTCCGGATTCCGAGACGTGGGCCCCACGAACATATTTTGTGCTAATTTCGGATTTTATTGAAAAATATAGTATTTTCTTCTGAAATTGATTCCTATAATATTTTTGTTGACTGTATCGAATTAATTATGACTAGATACGAGTCAATCGGAGTCGGAAAGTCGAGAAAAAGGCATACTACTTGGTTAAATTGGAGCAAGTCGAGGTAAGTGACTTGTCTAACTTTGTGGGGGAGAAATTTTCCTTAGGATTGATAATTGTAATGTGTGGAAAGTCGTGTACACGAGGTGACGAGTGTGTACACGGGTTAAATGTGAAAGGTTATGTTTTTAATTTTTGTGGATCATTGTTGCTCATTAATTAAATTATTTTATTTTGTTATGTTCTTCATCATTGATTTAATGTTTATATTTTAAATTTGCTTGACGTTTTCGTGCTAATTATTTTATTTGTTTAGTTGAAACTTGATTTCTTTTAGTCTGTGCATTATTTGAAGGGTGATTTCCTTAAATTAAATATTATTAATATAAATTATTTAACATTTTAAATTTGGTATTTAAGGAACATATTAAAGATTTTAAAACATTATTTTGTTGAATTATTTATTTCTGAATATTTTTGTAAGATTTTGGTACTCATTGTGATGGAGCCGTGAGCTCTTATTTGTGGAAAAATATTATTGATGATTTATTTTGGCATGAGCCGTGAGCTCTTTATTGTGGAAAAATATTGTTGTTGAATTATTTTGGCAAGTTAAATTATTTGAGCACTTGAGGTGCAAATTGTGATATATTGTGACATTGATACGCATGCGGTGTTATAAAGTCTGGGTATTGAAACGCATGCGGTGAGATAAGGGTGGCTTGATACGAGTGGCTAGTAGGGGGAACTACTAGAAGTCATGCGGTGTGATAAGGATGGCTAAAACGCAGGATGCTATTTCGGAAAAAATATTTTCTTTAAAATAAATTGTGAAGGCTCCCGCGGTGAGATAAGAAAATAAGATATTGTGAATTTAATTATGATTTGGGACTATGAGGAGGTACCTTGGGAGTGCCCTTGTTGATATTGATTTATGACCGCAGTTGCCTTTGATTATTTGTTGTGATTTTCTTAAAATTGAAAGGAATTCTATTTTGATTCCACGAGATATTATTTGCGATTATTTTGTGTAATTAAATGGTGACATGCTACTTGATTCATTTCCATTGTCATTTTATTTTATTATATTATTAAATATTTTACCATGCAATTATTATTTCCAGTAGGCCCTGACCTGACCTCATCACTACTCTGCCGAGGTTAGGCTTGGCACTTACTAGGTACCGCTGTGGTGTACTTATACTATGCTTCTGCACATCTTTTTTGTGCAGATCCAGGTACTTCTTACCAGCCCAGATATTAGTGAGTACCTGTGCACGAAGACTTCGAGGTATATCTGCCAGTGTCCGCAGACTCCGGAGTCCCCTTCTATTATTGTTATGTTGCTTCCTTATTTTTTTTTAAACTCTGTTATATATATACATTGAGGATAAATTCTTAGAAGCTTGTGACTTATTTCTACCGGATTTTGGGAGTTGAAATTGTTTGAATTGTAGTTTATTTATTTCAGATTTAAATTTTTATTCCGCATTAATAGGCTTACCTAGTCTTAGAGACTAGGTGCCATCACGACATCCTACGAAGGGAATTTGGGTTCGTGACAAGTTGGTATCAGTGCACTAGATTCATAGGTGTTATGAGTCACAAGCAGGTTTAGTAGAGTCTTGCGGATCGGTACGGAGACGTCTGTACTTATCTTCGGGAGACTATGGAACTGTTAGGAAAATATTCACTTCTTTGATTCCTTATCTCGCGCACTGTTGACTTCAAAGTTCTAAACCATTATCTTTCTATTCTCTCACAGATGGTGAGGACACGCACAACTGGATCCGATGATCAGACACCCGTGCCCCCTGTTGGAGCTGCAAGAGGCCGGGGTCGGGGCAGAGGCCGAGCTAAAGGCCGAGGAAGACCACGTGGTGTAGCTAGAGCACCTGCACGAGCTGCTGCACCAGAGCCACCAGTAGCTCCAGTTGGAGAGCAGGCACCTGAGATGCCTGTTACTACTCCTGCACTTCAGGAGACTCTTGCCCAGCTTTTGAGCATGTTTGGCACTCTAGCTCAGGCAGAGTTGATTCCACTTGTTCCTGCCACATCTCAGGCCGGAGGAGAAGCACCGATTCCCGCCGCCTCCAGAGCCACGGGCCCAAGTTGACCATGCCCTAGAGGTTATACCAGTGCAGCCATTTTGTCCCAGTTAGGCCTGAGATTAGGACAACAATTTTAGAGGGGGAGCAGCTCAGGCTTGAGAGGTACAAGAAGTAACACCCTCCCACTTTCAGCGGTTTAGCTTCAGAGGATACTCAGGGTTTTCTGGAGGAATGTCACTATATCCTTCGTACTATGGGTATTGTGGATTCCAGTGGGGTTTCTTTCACGACATTCCAATTTAGAGGAGCAGCCTACCAGTGGTGGCGGGCATATGAGTTGGATAGTCCCGCTGAGGCATCTTCACTCACTTGGACTCAATTTTCAGATATGTTCTGCCCAGCTTTTGAGCATGTTTGGCACTCTAGCTCAGGCAGAGTTGATTCCACTTGTTCCTGCAACATCTCAGGCCGGAGGAGAAGCATCGATTCCCGCCGCCTCCAGAGCCACGGGCCCAAGTTGACCATGCCCTAGAGGTTATACCAGTGCAGCCATTTTGTCCCAGTTAGGCCTGAGATTAGGACAACAATTTTAGAGGGGGAGCAGCTCAGGCTTGAGAGGTACAAGAAGTAACACCCTCCCACTTTCAGCGGTTTAGCTTCAGAGGATACTCAGGGTTTTCTGGAGGAATGTCACTATATCCTTCGTACTATGGGTATTGTGGATTCCAGTGGGGTTTCTTTCACGGCATTCCAATTTAGAGGAGCAGCCTACCAGTGGTGGCGGGCATATGAGTTGGATAGTCCCGCTGAGGCATCTTCACTCACTTGGACTCAATTTTCAGATATGTTCTGCCCAGCTTTTGAGCATGTTTGGCACTCTAGCTCAGGCAGAGTTGATTCCACTTGTTCCTGCAACATCTCAGGCCGGAGGAGAAGCACCGATTCCCGCCGCCTCCAGAGCCACGGGCCCAAGTTGACCATGCCCTAGAGGTTATACCAGTGCAGCCATTTTGTCCCAGTTAGGCCTGAGATTAGGACAACAATTTTAGAGGGGGAGCAGCTCAGGCTTGAGAGGTACAAGAAGTAACACCCTCCCACTTTCAGCGGTTTAGCTTCAGAGGATACTCAGGGTTTTCTGGAGGAATGTCACTATATCCTTCGTACTATGGGTATTGTGGATTCCAGTGGGGTTTCTTTCATGGCATTCCAATTTAGAGGAGCAGCCTACCAGTGGTGGCAGGCATATGAGTTGGATAGTCCCGCTGAGGCATCTTCACTCACTTGGACTCAATTTTCAGATATGTTCTTAAGGGAGTATGTTCCCTAGAATCTTAGAGATGCATGGCGCGTAGAGTTTGAGCAGCTGCGCCAAGGTTCTATGACCGTGTCAGAGTATTCAGTCCGATTCAGTGATTTGGTGAGGCATGCACCAGCCTTGGTTGCTACTGTTTGAGAGCGGGTTCGCAGATTTATTGAGGGTCTCCACCCTAATATCAGATACAGTATAGCCCGAGAGCTAGAGATGGACATCACATACCAACATGTGGTGTCAATTGCTAGGAGATTGGAAGGTATGTGGATCTGGGAGAGGGAAGAGAGGGAAGCTAAGAGACCCCGAGATTCTGGCACATATAATAATTCTCGTGCCCTAGTTGCTGCCCGTCATGGTAGAGATTATGTGAGTCGTCCTATTTATTCAGCACTTCCAGCTTCCAGTGGTGTTCCGGCTACTCCCAGACCTCAGGTTCCATATTATGCACCGCCAGTGTCTTCTGTACCTCCTGTACGGGGTGCTTTCAGCGGGCAGTCTAGTCGATCAGGCCCGAGCTAGTCCCAGCAGCCACGTCCTCCGAGGGCTTGTTTTGAGTGTGGTGACACTCTTCATATCATGAAGGATTGCCCCCGACTTAGGAGGGGTGCACCTCCACGGATTTCTCAGGCACCACCTATTCCACAGGGCCCTCAGGCTTCTCAAGCCATGATTACTGCACTAGTTGCTACTCCACCTACACAGCCAGCCAGAGGTGGAGGACAGACAGGTAGAGGTCGCCCTAGAGGGGAAGGACAGGACAGATATTATGCCCTTTCTGCTAGGACAGAGGCCGTTGCATCCGATTCTGTTATCACAGGTATTATTCCGGTCTGTCATAGAGATGCATCAGTCTTATTTGATCTAGGCTCCACTTATTCTTATGTGTCATCTTATTTTGCCCCGTATTTGGGCGTTTCACGTGATTCCTTGAGTTCTTCTATTTATGTATCTATATCCGTAGGTGAATCTATTATTGTGGACCGCGTGTATCGGTCGTGTTTAATTGTTATTAGTGGTTTTGAGACCAGAGCTGATTTATTATTGCTTAGTATGGTGGATTTTGATATTATTTTGGGCATGGACTGGTTGTCGCCCTACCATGCTATTCTTGATTGTTACGCCAAGATGGTGATGTTGGCTATGCCAGGTCTACCGTGACTAGAGTGGAAAGGTACCTCAGATCATGTTCCTAGCATGGGTGTGATGCGTATCTGGCCTATGTAAGAGATATTAGTATTGATACTCCTACCGTGGAGTCAGTTCCTATAGTAAGGGATTTTTCTGATGTATTTCCAGCGGATCTTCCGGGTATGCCACCTGACAGGGATATTGACTTTGGCATTGATTTGTTATCGGGCACTCAACCCATTTCAATTCCACCATATCACATGGCCCCAACAGAGTTGAAAGAATTAAAAGAACAGTTATAGGAATTGCTTGATAAGGGCTTCATTCGGCCCAGTGTATCTCCTTGGGGTGCTCCTGTCTTATTTGTGAAGAAGAAGGATAGTTTTATGCGGATGTGTATTGATTACCGCCATCTAAACAAGGTTACAGTGAAGAACATGTATCCTTTGCCACGTATTGATAACCTATTTTATCAACTTCAGGGTGCCAGAGTGTTTTCTAAGATCGACTTACATTCAGGCTATCATCAGTTGAAGATCCGGGAGCCAGATATCCCGAAGACTGCTTTTAAGACTCGGTACGGTCATTATGAGTTCCTTGTAATGTCATTTGGGCTAACCAACGCCCCGGCAACATTTATACACTTAATGAATAGTGTATTTCAGCCCTATCTTGATTCTTTCGTCATTGTGTTTATTGACGACATTCTAGTGTATTCCCGGAGTTGGGAAGATCATGAACAACACCGAGGACTGTGCTTCAGAATTTGAGAGAAAAAAAGTTATATGCAAATTTTTGAAGTGTGAATTCTGGCTTGATTCAGTGGGACTTTTGGGCCATATAGTTTTGTGCAAGGGGATCAAGGTAGATCCGAAGAAGATTGAAGCAGTGCAGAGTTGGTCCAGACCGTCCTCAGTTACATAAATCCGTAGTTTCCTTGGTTTGGCAGGGTATTATTGCCGATTTGTAAAGGGTTTCTCTTCTATTGCATCTATGACCAAATTGACCCAGAAAGGTGCTCCGTTCAGATGGACCGAGGAATGTGAGGAGAGCTTCCAAAAGCTCAAGACAACTTTGACTACAACTCCAATATTGGTATTACCTACAGGTACAGTGTCTTATACTGTGTATTGTGATGCGTCGCATATTGGTGTCGGCGCAATGTTGATGCAAGACGGTAGGGTGATTGCCTACATGTCCAGACAGTTAAAGGTACATGAGAAGAATTATCCGGTCCACGACCTTGAGTTAGCCGCTATTGTTCATGCCTTGAAGATTTTGCGGCATTATTTGTACGGAGTCCATTATGAGGTCTACACCGATCAGCGGAGTCTTCATCATCTGTTTAAATAGAAGGATCTTAATTTGCGGAAGCGGAGATGGTTGGAGTTGCTTAAGGATTATGTTATCATCATTCTCTATCATCCCAGGAAGGCAAATGTAATGGCCGATGCCTTGAGTCGTAAGGCGGAGAGTTTGGGCAGCTTAGCATATTTACCGGTAGCAGAGAGGCCTTTAGCCTTAGATGTTAAGGCCTTGGCCAATCAGTTTGTTAGAATGGATGTTTTCGAGCCGAGCTGAATTTTGGCTTGTGTGGTTTCCCAGTCTTCTCTATATGATCGTATCAGGGAGCGTCAGTACGATGACCCTTATTTGCTTGTCCTTAAGGATACAGTTCAGCACGGTGATGCCAAGGAAGTCTCTATTGGAGATAATGATGTATTACGGATGCAGGGCAGGCTATGTGTGCCTAATGTAGATGGATTGCATGAGTTAATTCTCCAGGAGGCTCACAGTTCGCGGTATTCCATTCATCCGAGTGCTGCAAAGATATATCAAGACTTGAGACAGCACTATTGGTGGAGGGGGATGAAGAAATACATAGTGGAATATGTAGCTCGATGTCTAAATTGTCAACATGTGAAATTTGAGCATCAGCGACCGGGTAGATTGCTTCAGAAGTTAGAGATTCTAGAATGGAAATGGGAGCGGATCACTATGGATTTCGTTGTTGGGCTCCCACGGACTTAGAGAAAGTTCGATGTAGTTTGGATGATTGTGGATAGGTTGACCAAGCCAGCTCATTTTGTTCCAGTGATGACTACCTACTCTTCCGAGCAGTTGGCTCGAATCTATATTCGTGAGATTGTCAGACTTCACGGCGTACCGGTATCTATCATCTCTGATCGGGGTACACAGTTTACTTCACGGTTTTGGAGAGCTGTACACCAAGAGTTGGGTACTCGTATGGAGTTGAGTACAACATTTCACCCTCAGACAAACGGGCAGTCCGAATGCACTATTCAGATACTGGAGGATATGTTTCGTGCGTGTGTGATAGATTTTGGGGGTGCTTGGGATCAGTTCTTACCACTTGCTGAGTTTGCTTACAACAACAGTTACCATTCGAGCATTCAGATGGCTCTGTATGAGGCCTTGTATGGTAGGCGGTGCCGGTCTCCAGTGGGTTTGTTCGAACCAGGCGAGGCTAGACTATTGAGTACAGACTTGGTTCAGGATGCCTTGGAAAAGGTTAAGTTGATTTAGGATCGACTTCGTACAGCCCAGTCTAGACAGAAGAGTTTTGCAGATCGGAAGGTTCGTGATGTTGCATTCATGGTTGGTGAGCGGGTCCTGCTCTAGGTTTCGCCTATGAAGGGTGTGATGAGGTTCGGGAAGAAGGGAAAGTTGAGCCCTAGGTATATTGGGCCTTTTGAAATTCTTGAGAGAGTTGGAGAGGTGGCTTACAAACTTGCACTACCACCTAGTCTCTCTGCGGTTCATCCGGTATTCCACGTTTCCATGCTTCGGAAATATCACGGCGATCCGTCTCATGTGTTAGACTTCAGTTCTGTTCAATTGGACAAGGATCTATCTTATGTTGAGGAACCCGTGGCTATTTTAGATAGGCAGGTTCGAAAGCTGAGGTCAAAGAATATTACTTCCGTGAAGGTTCAGTGGAGGGGTCATCTGGTCGAGGAGGCGACTTGGGAGACCGAGCATGATATGCGCAGCTGTTATCCATACTTATTCACCAGCTCAGGTACTTTTTCTAACTCCGTTCGAGGACGAACGTTTGTTTTAGAGGTGGAAAATGTAATGACCCAAAATGTCATCTTTAAAGTTAATAATTAATTATGTATTTTAAGACCTCGAAAAGTACTATTTATTATTACTCGACTTGCGTGCGCAGTCCGTAAAATTTTTCGGAAAGTTTTTATGCGAAAAATAGATTAAAATGTGAATTAAGAGATTTAAAACTCAACTGAGTTGACTTTGGTCAACATTTTGAGCAAACGGACTCGGATCAGTGTTTTGATAGTTCCGGTAGGTCCGTATCGTGATTTGGGACTTGGGCGTATGCCCGGAATCAAATTTCGAGGTCCCTAGCCCGAGATATGGAATTTTGTTAAAAAATAAAAGTTTAAGTTCAAATAGTGACCGGATGTCGAGTTATGTGTAAACGACCCCGTAATAGAATTTTGATGATTCCAACAGCTCCGTATGGTGATTTTGGACTTAGGAGCATGATCGAAATTTTAATTGGAAGTCCGTAGTTAAATTAGGCTTGAAATGGCTAAAATAGGAATTTAAAGTTTAGAAGTTTGACCGGGGAGTTGACTTTTTGATATCAGAGTCGGAATCCAGTTTTGAAAATTTTTATAGCTCCGTTATATCATTTATGACTTGTGTGCAAAATTTGAGGTCAATCGGACTTGGTTTGATAGGTTTCGACATCGAATGTAGAAGTTTGAAATTCTAAGTTTCATTAAGCTTGAATTGGAGCATGATTCGTGATTTTAGCATTGTTTTATGTGATTTGAGGTTTCAAATAAGTTTGTATGATGTTTTAGGACTTGTTGGTGTATTTGGTTGAGGTCCCGACGGCCTCGGGTGAGTTTCGGAAGGTTAACAAATCAAAAATGGGACTTAAACAGCTGCTGCAAATTTCTTCTGCTGAGCAATCGAGCCCAGAAGTCGAGCCCAAAAATAATCGAATGCCAGAAATCAAGCCCAGAAATCGAGCCGAGGATCGAAGGCAAGGCTCGAGAGCCATAATCGAAGGCAGGCTCGAGAGCCATGATCGAAGACAGGCTCGAGAGCCATGATCGAAGGCAAGGCTCGAGGGCCATGATCAAAGGCAAGCTCGAAGGCCGGTGATCGAAGACCACTGATCGAAGGCATAGGATCGAGGGATCGAGGTCTATGACCAAGGCCAGCGATCGAAGGCCATAAAGATCGAAGCCATGATCGATGGCCATGATCGAAGGCCCAGGCTCGATGCCATGATCGAAGGGCCGGGCTCGATGCCATAATCGAAGACATGACCGAGGTCCAGGATCGAGCGTGTGATCGAAGCCACGATCGAGGCCTTGGCTCGAGGGACATGATCGAGGCCCAGTTCGAAGGCTGCCTGGGCAGATTTATAAAAGAGGGGATTTCGTCCCATTTGCCATTTTGACGAACTTGAGCTTGAGCAGAAGCGATTTTTGACAGATTTTCAAGGAAAAATATTTGGGTAAGTGATTCTAAGTCTGATTTGGTCAATATATACGAATATATCATTATTTTCATCATTTAATTAGTGTATTGAGATGGAAATTTGGAAAATTTTTAGAAATCTCATAAAAATAAATTTTTGAGATTTCAGTGTCGATTTAGAGTCGGATTTGAGTGAAATTGGTATGGTTGGACTCGTAATTGAATGGGTTATCGGATTTTGTAAGTTTCGCCGGATTCCGAGACGTGGGCTCCACTGGCAATTTTTGAACTAATTTCGGATTTTATTGAAAAATGTAGTATTTTCTTATGAAATTAATTCCTATAATTTTTTTGTTGACTGTATCGAATTAATTATGACTAGATACGAGTCGATCGGAGTCGAAAAGTCAAGGAAAAGGCATACTACTTGGTTAAATTGGAGCAAGTCGTGGTAAGTGACTTGTCTAACTTTGTGTGGGAGAAATTTCCGTTAAGATTGATAATTGTAATGTGTGAAAAGTCGTGTACACGAGGTGACTAGTGTGTACACGAGCTAAATGTGAAAGGTTATGTTTTTAAATTTTGTGGATCATTGTTGCGCATTAATTAAATTATTTTATTTTATTAATTTCTTCATCATTAATTTAATGTTTATATTTTAAATTTGCTTGACCTTTTCCCGCTAATTATTTTATTTATTTAGTTGAAACTTGATTTCTTTTAGTCTGTGCATTATTTGAAGGGTGATTTTTCTTAAATTAAATATTAATAATATAAATTATTTGACATTTTAAATTTGGTATTTAAGAAACATATTAAAGATTTTGAAACATTATTTTATTGAATTATTTATTCCTAAATATTTTTGTAAGATTTTGGTGCTCATTGTGATGAGCCGTGAGCTCTTATTTGTGGAAAAATATTATTGATGATTTATTTTGGCATGAGCCGTGAGCTCTTTATTGTGGAAAAATATTGTTGTTGAATTATTTTGGCAAGTTAAATTATTTGAGCACTTGATCTGTAAATTGTGATATATTGTGATATTGATACGCATACGGTGGTATAAGGTCTGGGTATTGAAACGCATGCAGTGAGATAAGGGTGGCTTGATACGCGTGGCTAGTAGGGGGAACTACTAGAAGTCATGCGGTGTGATAAGGATAGCTAAAACACAGGATGCTATTTTGAAAAAATTATTTTCTTTAAAATAAATTGTGAAGACTCCCGCGGTGAGACAAGGAAATGAGATATTGTTAATTTAATTATAATTTGGGGCTACGAGGCGGTACCTCGGGAGTGCCCTTGTTGATATTGATTTATGGCCGCAGTTGCCTTTGATTATTTGTTGTGATTTTCTTAAAGTTGAAAGGAATTCTGTTTTGATTCCACGAGATATTATTTGCCATTTGTTTGTGTAATTAAATGGTGACATGCAACTTGATTCATTTCCATTGTCATTTTATTATATTATATTGTTAAACATTTTACCATGCAATTATTATTTTCCAATAGGGCCTGACCTGACCTCATCACTATTCTACCGAGGTTAGGTTTGGCACTTACTGGGTACCGCTGTGGTATACTCATACTAAGCTTCTGCACATCTTTTTATGCAGATCGAGGTACTTCTTACCAGCCCAGATATCAGTGAGTACCTGTGCACGGAGACTTCGAGGTATATCTGCCAGCGTCCGCAGACTCCGGAGTCCCCTTCTATTGTTGTTATGTTGCTTCCTTTTTTGTTTTAAACTCTGTTATATAGAGACATTGAGGATAAATTCTTAGAAGCTTGTGATTTATTTCTACCGGGTTTTGGGAGTTGAAATTGTTTGAATTGTAGTTTATTTATTTCATATTTAAATTCTTATTCCGCATTGATAGGCTTACCTAGTCTCAGAGACTAGGTGCCATCACGACATCCTACAGAGGTAATTTGGGGTCGTGACACTATTATTATAAAATTCATATTGTAATATGTTGAACTAAATTATATGAATATTTTAAGAATTCTTGTTTGAGTTATAAAAGCATGTAGATATATTTATTTGCAAATCAATGTTTGTTTTACAATCTTCTCTATTATATATATTATATTAAAAGCACGAAGGCCCTTAGCGAAATGTCGTTCGCCTTTTTTACCCTTCGTAAGTGTAATTCATGTTGGATAATGTGATGACCCAAAATGTCATCTTTAAATTTACTAAGTAATTATGTGTTCTAATACCTCGAAAAATACCATTTTATCATTTCTCGACTTGCGTGCACAGTCCTTACAATTTTCCAGAAAGGTTTTATGTGAAAATGGATTAAAATGTGAAATAGAGCTTTAAAACTCAATTGAGTTGACTTTAGTCAATATTTTGAGTAAACGGACCCGAATCAGTATTTTGATAATTTCGATAGGTCCGTATCGTGATTTGGGATTTGGGCATATGCCCGGAATCGAATTTCGAGGTCCCTAGCCCGAGATATGGAATTTTGAAAAAAAAATTAAGAGCTTGAAAGATTAATGATTTTTAAGAAATTACTGATGCTGGATTTATTGACCTTGGGTCTGTATTTTAGTTCTGTAGCCCGGTATAGGTCCACTATAATATTTATGACTTGTGTGCCGAATTTGGTGAGAATCGGAGTTGATTTGACGTGATTCGGACGTCCGGTTGTAAAAATATAAGTTTTAAAATTTTCTTGAAAATTTCCTTTGATTTGGTGTCCGGTTCGTAGTTCTTGGTATTATTTTGGCAATTTGATCGCGCGAGCAAGTTCGTATGATGTTTTAGGACTTGGGTGCATGTTTGGTTTGGAGCCCCGAGGGCTCGAGTTGGTTTCGAGTGGTTAACAGATCATTTTGGGACTTGAGAAAACTGCAGAAACCTGCTTCTGGTTTCCTTCTTCGGGTTCGCAGAGAGCAAATTGGGGCTGGCAAATTTTGTGCTTCGCGTTCGCGACAGAGAGAACGCGTTCGCGGAGGCTTGAGGTGCGAAGCTTCGCGTTCGCGATCGAAGCCTCGCGTTCGCGAAGGGAAAGGGGCTGGCCAGGAAAATGGCCTTCGCATTCGCACAAATTTATTGGTATGGAACTGATAATTGATTACCTAAAAATATGGATCATCCATGAGCAATGCATATTGTTCGCTTTTTCCTCTTAACTTTTTAAGAGTTTTGATTTAATCTTATGTTTAAATATCTAGAAGTCTAAACTAATATGATGTTGATTAAAAAAATAAATTAAGCTATAACCATACTATGTGAAATTTTAACTACAGTTAATTTTTTAAATTTAAGATAAACTACTGTATTTGAAACTCTTGAAATAACTATAAATTTGAAATTTTTTCCCTATAATTATGAAAAATTGACTTCAACATGGTGAACTCTTAAAATTTTAAAGTCGTTATTGGCAGAGTTTATTCAGAGTGATTTTAGGATAGTATTAATTTTCATTTGGTGTTAGACGAACGTGCAAAGAAGGAATTTTAAACTTTAGATTATTAAGAATGTAGACAATTTTTTTACACAAAAAAGAACTCTAGCTTATTTATAATTTTGATTAACTTTGAATGAACAATTGTTTTCTTGTATAATGACATATGAACGTAGAGTTTATAAAGAGATGCTAGGTGAGACAATAACATAACATATTTTTTTCTTATATAATAAAATATTTATAACTATATATACTACTATACAACTATTTATACTAAATTTATTCAGAAAATATTGAATTCACGTGTCAATGTAATAGTATTCATTTTCATCACTTAAACACATGATGCGTTTAGTTTAACCTCCATTGCTATTTTTCAACAATTTGCATATATTTATATTTATTAACGCAATACACACGTGCAACGCACGTACACTAAAACTAGTTCAATATAAAAAGTTACGTTCTGCTTGGTTTCTTTTTATTAATTACATAAAATGGTTTAGTTTGAGATAATTAAGTACAAAATATTAGTTCTTTTTAATCCAAAGAGATAGCATCTCTGCAAGAGTACATCATATTGAAATGAACACCATCTACCTCAATATAGTTGTAGGACAAGAAGAGTAGATTATCTTATGATTTGATGTAAGACTATCACAAGTGCCACAATATTCAAAATAAGGATAGCAACAACAGTAAAAATAAGGATGAACCCTTTTTTTTTAACAAATAACATGTCTGGAAAAGACGCTAACATCAACATTTCGTGACAAATACAATAAGTAAAGGCTCAAAAACACATCAAGTAACAAAATTAAGGCTAACAAAACAACCTAAAAAAGAAATATTTAATGATCTATAGAATCTATTAGTAACTGCAAAAGGTAGAGATAAAAATTATATCAACCGTAAAAGGCATGAAACCTCGTGCAAATAAGTAAAATAAGAGTACAACGAAGACACAAGATTTATTAAGTTATAA
The DNA here is from genome assembly GCF_000390325.3 of Nicotiana tomentosiformis. Lineage (NCBI taxonomy): Eukaryota > Viridiplantae > Streptophyta > Magnoliopsida > Solanales > Solanaceae > Nicotiana > Nicotiana tomentosiformis. The sequence continues at coordinate 59,199,765 of NC_090812.1, read as the reverse complement.
AAATTAAATAATTGTGAAGTCAAGTTCCCAACAAGAAAATTGTTGTTAAAAGAAATATAATATTTCAGAGGTTCACGATAGAAAAATAATCAAAAAGTATTCTTTTTTATCCGAATTTATGTGATACTCTTTTTTTAGTCCGTCTCAAAAAATGAATCTTTTTATATTTAGTAACAATTTAACTTTTAACTTTCTATTACCCTTAGTGAGATGATTAATTTACAAGCCACAAAAATTCCTATAACTTATATTAGACCGTAAGTCTCAAAAATGTTTCTTTTTTTATTAAAATTATTGCTCAGTTAAACACCTTCACATAAATTAAAATGAAGAAAATATTAAAAATAACTAAAATAGCGTGAACAAATAAAACTCCCAGAACCAAAATATTGCTATGAGGTAAAAGTAAACAAAGATACCAAAAATTAATATTTGTCAAAGGAAATTTTGATTTTGAAAAAGTTTCATAAAATGTGTACTACAATCCAAATTAATTAAACAGTGAAAATATACGATCAGGTGGGAATCTAAGAACATGAAAAGCAAACTTACAATATGAGACAGACAAGTAATGTGTAATGTTTTTTTTCTCTTCAAATTCTTTTTACGTTTGAGGTTGACATAAATGTTTCTTTACAGGGAATGGTTTAATTTACGGAAAAGGGCATGATATGCCCCTCTACTATGGTATATTATTCAATACCGTCCCCCGTTATACTTTCCGTCTCTAAAAACCCTTACCGTCCAATAAAGTAGTATATTTGTCCCTAGTTTAACGGCTGAGACACGTGGCACTCTCTGAAAGACCAAGACACTCCACTTCACTAAATAAACCCAACCCGCCGCAATTTCCTTGCCCTGCCCGACTAAATAAACCCACAAATAAAAAATTCACCGTAAAAACACAAATAAAACATCAAAATTCTAGGGTTTCTTCGTCGTTCCCTTGTTTAGTATTCAGCTGGTCGGAAACTCCTTTACGATGTCGGAAAATAGCTGTTCGTCGAAGAGGATCTACCGTTGTGGGGAAGGTCCTAATCACTTTACTTAAAAAACTCTCTTAAACCCCGGTAGAAAATTTTACAAATGTCCTAAATCTGAGGTACTTTTTATTTCTCTATTTCGGTTTCTGTTAAAATTCCCAACTTTATAGTATTCAATCGTTGAATTTATTTTGTTGTGGTTTGTGTAGAGTGAAGGATGTGGGTTTTGGGAATGGCATGATGAAGAGTTTCCTGATGCTGCGTTAATTGCAAGATTAAAAGCTGGAAATCGCGAGATTAAGATGTTGAATGTTTCTTTGGAAGCTCTTAAGGTTGAAAGAGACGGGCTGACTGAAAAGATTGAACTCATAGAGGCTATGAAGAATTTTGAAGTTAAAAGAAATATGGAATTGGAAGCAAAAGTGGTGAAGTTGAAGATGATCATCACAATTTTATGCTCGCTAATAGTTGGATTTGCATTCTCCTCTATATTAAAGTGAAATTATGTTGAAATATTTTTGTAGAAGGGAATGTTGTATCTGTAGTTTTTATGAATATTGATAGTTAGTCTTAGATATTTAGTGGTTGGATTTTTATTGTAATAACATTGTTAAGTTAATGATTATTGGCAATTTGTTTCTGATGACATTGTTAACCAAATACTAACAAACAACCATCCCAATTCGAACAGAAGACAGAGGTGGTCTTCAAGAGTATTTCTAGTCTACTCAAAATGAGCTCCTTCAAGCAAACACAACAGCAGTAATAAACATAACAACAGTCACAAAATCTGCTTCAGGACATCGATTAATTCACTAAAATCGGGCAACCTAAAACTGGGCAATAAAAAACCGGGCGACTTAAAACTAGGCAACAGAAAAAAATAGTAAATGAATAACTACATAATTCATCAAGTCATAAGGTTGACAATTACATCAAATTGGAGAAGTGGATGCCACTGCTATAACTTCAAAAACTCACTCAACCTTAGTAATAACTGTGATGACCCAAAATAATATTTTTAAATTTAATAATTAATTCTATATTCTAAGACCTCGAAAAGTACTATTTATCATTCCTCGACTTGCGTGCACAGTCTGTAAAATTTTCTGGAAAGTTTTTATGTGAAAAATGGATTAAAATGTGAATTAGAGCTTTAAAACTCAACGGAGTTGACTTTGATCAACATTTTGAGCAAACGGACTCGGATCAGTATTTGATAGTTTCGGTAGGTCCGTATCGTAATTTGGGACTTAGACGTATGCCCGAAAATAAATTCTGAGGTCCCTAGCCCGAGATATAGAATTTTGATAAAAAATTAAAAATTTAAGTTTAAATAGTGACCGGATGTCGAAATATGTGCAAACGATCCTGGAATAGAATTTTTATGATTTCAACAGCTCCGTATATTAATTTTGGACTTAGGAGCGTGATCGAAATTTTATTTGGAAGTCCGTAGTGAAGTTAGGCTTGAAATGGCTAAAATAGAAATTTAAAGTTTGGAAGTTTGACCGGGGAGTTGACTTTTTGATATCGTGGTCGGAATCCAGTTCTGAAATTTTTCACAGCTCTGTTATGTCATTTATGATGTGTGTGCAAAATTTGAGGTCAATCGGACTTGATTTGATAGGTTCCGGCATCAAATATAGAAGTTAAAATTTTTTAGTTTCATTAAGCTTGAATTGGGGTATGATTCGTGGTTTTAGCGTTGTTTGATGTGATTTAGAGGTTCGACTAAGTTCTTATGATATTTTAGGACTTGTTGGTATATTTGGTTGAGGTCCCGAGGGCCTCAGGTGAGTTTCGGATGGTTAACGGATAAAATATTGGACTTAAACAGGTGCTGCAATTTTTCTCTTCTGCTGAAAATTCTGGGCTGTGATCGAGCTCCCAAGATCGAGCTCCCGAGATTGAGTTCCCAAGATCCAACTCCCATGATCGAGCTCCCTGATCGGACTGGACAGATCTGTAAGTTATAAAAACAGAGGCATTCGACCCATTTACCATTTTTGAAAAATTTGAGCTTGAGCAAATGCGACTTTTGACAGATTTTCAAGGAAAGACATTTGGGGTAAGTGATTCCAACTCAAATTTGATCTATATACACAAATATATCATTGTTTTCACCATTTAATTAGTGTTTTGAGATTTTAAATTTGAAAGTTTTTAGAAATCTCATAGAAACGAATTTGTGAGATTTCGGTATCGATTTGGAGTCGGATTTGAGTGAAACTGGTATGGTTGGACTTGTAATTGAATGGGTTATCGGATTTCATAACTTTCGCCGGATTTCGAGTTGTGGGCCCCACGGACGAATTTTAATTAATTTCGGATTTTTTATTGAAAATGTAGTATTTCTTATAGAATTGATTCCTATAAATTTTAGTGATTGTATCGAATTATTTATGGTTAGATTCGAGCCAATCAAAGTTGGATAATCGAGGAAAGGGCCTTCTAGTGGATTAAATTGAAGCAAATTGAGGTAAGTCTCTTGTCTAATCTTGTGAGGGAAAAATTTACCCCATAGGTATTTAAATTAAATAATTGTTGCTAATTGCAGGGGCTACGTACGCACGAGGTGATGAGAGTCCGTGCGTAGCTACTATTAATATTAAAGTTCGAGTAGTTTAGGACTCAAAGCATGATATACTTGTGTAAATTGTATTCTTTATTAATTAAAATATTTGATGTATATATTGTGAATTGTTATGAAAGGTAAAAAAATATGAAATTTTCATATGCTTAATTTTTGTTTAGATAAATCAATTGTTGAAATAAATTGTTATCCTCTCGAATATATTCTACAATAAATACTCTTATTTTGGAGGTACATAAGAAAATATCCTCATTTCTTGTGGATCGGGCCGAACGCCTCGGCAGGATAGATGCATCTATGGATCGTGACGCACGTCCCTCTGCAGCATATACAATATTCTGGATCGGACCGAACAACCTCGGCAGAAATCGTGCTTAATAATAATAATTACACGATACTTTGATAGTTTATTGTAGCTTGTGAAGAGAATTGATAAATTTAGAAATCTTTGGAATTTAAGGATTATTATCCCTGTTAGCTAAGGAATTATTGTTATTCCTGTAAATGAGATTAATTGATAAACTGAAAATTTATTGGAATTGAAGGAATTTAGTTAATATACTGAGAATTGTTGCATTTGAAGGAATTTAATTATTTCTGCTGGTTAAATAAATTATTGTTATATTCTGTGAATCATGTTGAATTATATATTATAGTTTTATTTTAATTATTATTATTGACCCGTAGTGAGTGTCAAAGTCGGCCATCTCGTCTCTACCACTTCGAGATCAGGCCTGATACTTACTGGGTACACGTTATTTACGTACTCATACTACACTTGCTGCACTTTTCGTGCAGGACCTGAGGCAAGTACTAGTGGGGAACCTACCGTCTTACACCCACGTTATCCAGGGGCATAGTGGTGAGCTACCTTTCTGAGCCATTCTGCAGCTACCAGTGTCTCTCCTTATATATATTTTCATTTTGTCTATTTTTATTTCAGACAGTATTTGAGATTTTGTATATAATCTACTAGATGCTCATACACTTGTGACACCAAGTCTTGGCACACACATTGGTAGAATTTGATATTTTATTATTTTCTTGGTTTAAAAGTTTAATCAATATACGTTTAATTTATCAATTGGCTTGCCTAGCTGTAGTGTTGGGCGCCATCACGACCTATATGTGAAATTGGGTCGTGACAATATAGTATCAGAGCACTAGGTTCACGTAGGTCTCACAAGTTATGAGCAGACGTAATAGAGTCTTGCGGATCGGTACGAAGACGTATGTACTTATCTTCGAGAGGCTATAGGGTGTTAGGAAACTACCTTTCTTCATATTCCATCGTGCAATTAATGTAATACTAAATATCCTTCTCTTATTCTCTCACAGATGGTGAGAACGCGCTCTAATGAGGTTCCAGACCAGGGAAGAGATACTCCCCCAGTTGCTAGAGGCCGAGGCAGAGGCCGATGGAGGGCTCCAGCCCGTGGTAGAGGGCGAGGACATCCCAGGACTGTTCCAGTTATGCCGCCAGTGGGTCTAGCAGAGAATCCCATTATTGAGGAACAGGGTGAGGTGCTTGTGGCAGAGCCAGCTCCGGTGGATTTCATATCTGCACCAGGATTTCAAGATGTCATGGGTCGTACGCTGCGGTTCATGGACAATATGACTCAGGCCGATTTATTTCCGGCAGACCCAGCCACATCTCAGGCGGGCGAGGGAGCACAGACCCCTACCGCACATGCCCATGGACAGGCAGCTGCTGTATATCAGACCCAGGGTACACTACCGGTGGGTGGAGCCCAGCTAGTGGCAGCAGCTACACCTGAGCCTAGGCCAGCTGTAGCCGCTGATCCTCAGAAACTATTGGACATATGGACTAGACTACATCCTCCTGTCTTTGGGGGTGAGGGACATGAGGATCCCTAGGATTTCATTGATAGGTGCAAGGAGAGACTGTACAACATGAAGATATTGGAGTCTCATGGGGTAGACTTTGCTACTTTTCAGCTAGAGGGCAGAGCCCGTAGATGGTGGCAGTCTTATGTTCTTGGTAGACCAGCATATTCTCCTCCCATAACTTGGGATAGGTTCACCCGTATCTTCATGGACAGGTATATTCCACCCTCCCAGAGGGAAGAGTTGAGGTTTCAGTTTGAGCAGCTCCAACAGGGTCAGATGTCAGTGACCGATTATGAGGCGAGATTTTCTGAGTTATCTCGCCATGCACTTATGATACTCCCTACTGAGGCAGAGAGAGTGTGGAGGTTCGTTGCGGGTTTACATACTGGCATTCATGCCACTATGGCTCGAGAGGTTGAGATGGGTACTTCTTATGAGCTAGTTGTGGAGATAGCCCGCAGGATTGAGGGTGTACGTCAGCGGAGCCGAGAGAAGGGTATGAGAGATAAGCGGTTCATGTATTCTGGAGAGTTCAGAAGTGCTCCGTCTGGGGGCAGAGGTCAGTTCGTGAGAGGGCAGTCCAGCAGTCCCACATATCCAGCACCACCGCCTCCTCAGGGTGCTCTAGTACGACCTTATTTCAGTGCTATACCAGAGAGTTCTTATCGCCCTTTAGCTATTCAGGGTTCTTCCAGTGGGTATTCAGGTCCCCAGGGCCAGACCTCTAGTCAGCGGCTTATTGCACCGCAGAGTTGTTACGAGTGCAGGGATCCCAGTCACATACGGAGATTTTTCCCCAGGCTTCGGGGTAACTAGTGCAACAGGGTCATCAACTTATTATTACCGGACCAGTTGCTCCACCAGTCGTCCGACCACCTAGAGGTGGAGGACAGATGGGTAGGGTCCGTCCTAGAGGTGGAGGTCAGCCAGTTGGCGCTCCAGCTCGACTCTATGCTTTTTCGGCCAGACCAGATGCAGAGGCCTCAGATGCCGTGATTACAAGTATTATTTCTGTTTACGGCAAAGATTCCTCGGTATTATTCGATCCAGGATCTACGTATTCATATGTGTCATCTCTATTTGCTCCATTCCCGGGTGTTTCTTGTGAGTCCTTGAGTACTCATGTTTATGTGTCCACTCTTATGGGCGATTCTGTTGTTGTGAACCGGATCTACCGGTCTTGTATTATTACATTCTGTGGTTATAAAACTAGAGCAAATCTCCTATTGCTTGAGATGACCGATTTTGAAATTATTCTGGGTATGGACTGGTTATCTCCCTATCATGCTATTCTAGATTGCCATGCCAAGACTGTTACCTTGGCTATTCCAGCATTGCCTAAGCTGGAGTGGAAGGGTTCGTCTGTTAGTTCATTTAATCGAGTTATTTCTTTTATAAAGGGTCAACACATGGTTGAGAAGGGTTGTTTGGCTTATCTAGCCTATGTTCGGGATACTATTGCAGAGACTCCGGTTAATGATTCAGTGCCTGTAGTTCGGGAGTTCTCCGATGTATTTCCTTCAGATCTTCCAGGTATGCCACCTAATCGTTATATTGATTTTTGTATTGACTTGGCTCCAGATACCTAGCCTATATCTATCCCACCGTATCGCATGGCTCCAAAACAATTGAAAGAATTGAAAGAACAACTTGAAGAGTTACTAGCCAAAGGGTTCGTCAGACCGAGTGTATCGTCTTGGGGTGCACCGGTATTATTTGTGAAAAAGAAGGATGGAACAATGCGGATGTGTATTGATTATCGCCAATTGAACAAAATCATTATTAAGAACAAGTACTCGTTGCCGCGTATTGATGATCTATTTGACCAGTTGCAGGGTGCTAGGGTGTTCTCTAAGGTCAACTTGAGGCCGGGGTACCATCAGTTGAAGATTCGGGATTCGGATGTTCCGAAGATTGCTTTTCGGACTAGATATGGTCATTATGAGTTTCTGGTGATGTCCTTCAGTTTAACTAATGCCCCGGCAGCGTTTATGGATTTGATAAATAGGGTATTCAGGCCATATATTGATTCGCTTGTCATCATCTTCATTGATGACATCTTGATCTACTCGCGCAGTAAAGAGGAACATGATCAGCATATGAGAGTAGTGCTTCATACATTGCGGGAACAAAAGTTATATGCTAAGTTCTCTAAATGTGAGTTTTGGCTAGAGTATGTAGCATTTTTGGGACATATTGTATCAGGTGAGGGCATTAAAGTTGATCCCAAAAAAAAGATTGAGGCAGTTCAGAATTGGCATCGTCCCACTTCGGCAACTGAGATCAGGAGTTTTCTGGGTTTGGCAGGTTATTATCGTCGGTTCGTGGAAGGTTTTACATCTATTGCAGCACCTTTGACGAAATTAACCCAGAAGGGTGCTCCGTTCCGATGGTCCGATGATTGTGAGGTGAGCTTTCAGAAGCTCAAGACAGCATTGACTACAACACCAGTGTTAGTGTTGCCTTCCGGTTTGAGGATGTATATAGTGTATTGTGACGCTTCACGCGTCGACTTGAGTTGTGTATTGATGCAGGAAGGGAAAGTTATTACATATGCTTCACCTCAACTGAAGCCCCATGAAAAAAATTATCCGGTACATGATTTGGAGTTACCTGCGATTGTTCACGCTCTTAAGATTTGGAGGCATTATCTTTATAGGGTGTCTTGTGAAGTTTACACTGATCATCGTAGTTTGCAGCAATTGTTCAAGCAGAGGGACCTAAATTTGAGGCAGTGCAGATGGCTGGAGTTACTAAAAGATTATGATATTACTATCTTGTATCATCCGAGCAAAGCAAATGTGGTTGCAGATGCCTAGAGCAGAAAGGCGGAGAGTATGGGTAGTTTGGCTTTCATTTTAGTAGAGGAAAGGCCATTAGCCTCAGATATTTATTCCTTGGCTAACAGACTTCTGAAGCTGGATATTTCAGAGCCCAGCCGAGTTCTTGCATGTGTTGTGGCCCAATCTTCACTATTTGAGCAGATCAAGGCTCGCTAGTATGATGACCCACACTTGATGGTTCTTCGTGAAACGATACTATGAGGTGGTGCCAAGGAAGTTACTATTGGTGCGAATGGTGTTCTGCGACTCCAGGGTCGTTTATGTGTTCCTAATGTGGATGAACTGAAGAAAAATATCCTATAGGAGGCACACAGTTCTCGGTATTCTATTCATCCAGGTGCTACGAATATGTGTCGTGACCTGAGGCAGCATTATTGGTGGCGACGAATGAAAAAGGACATTGTTGAGCATGTATCTAGGTGTCTAAATTGTCGGCAAGTTAAGTATGAGCACCAAAGGCCAGGTGGCCTACTTCAACAGATGACTATACCAGAGTGGAAAAGGGAACGCATCACTATGGACTTTGTAGTTGGGTTGCCGCGGACCTTGCGGAAGTTTGATGCAGTTTGGGTCATTGTCGATAGGTTGACCAAGTCAGCACATTTCATTCCGGTTGTTACTACGTATACTTCAGAGAGGTTGGCCCAAATTTATATTCAGGAGATAGTTCGGTTGCACGGTGTGCGAATTTCCATTATATCAGATAGAGTTCCTCAGTTTACTTCACATTTCTGGAGAGCAGTACAGAGTGAGTTAGGGACCCGTGTAGAGCTCAGCACAACTTTTCATCTGTAGACTGACGGGCAGTCAGAACGGACAATTCAGATTTTGGAGGATATGCTCAGGGCATGTGTGATTGGCTTTGGAGGTCAGTGGGATCGTTTCTTGTCTTTGGCCGAGTTTGCTTATAACAACAGTTACCAATCCAGCATCGAGATGGCTCCATATGAGGTTTTGTATGGTCGACGATGTCGTTCGCCCATCGGGTGGTTTGAGCCCGGTGAGTCTAAGTTATATGGTACTGATTTGGTGAAAGATGCCTTGGAAAAGGTAAAGTTGATTCGGGAGCGACTTCGTACAGCACAATCCAGACAGAAGAGTTACGCAGATCAGAAAGCGCGCGATTTATCCTTTATGATGGGTAAAAAAGTTCTCTTGAAAGTTTCGCCGATGAAGGGAATCATGAGATTTGGGAAAAAGGGAAAATTAAGCCCAAGGTTTATAGGCCCATTTGAGGTGTTGAAACGAGTTGGGGAGGTTGCTTATGAGCTTGCATTGCCTCTCAGCCTATCGGGAGTTCATCCGGTTTTCCATGTATCTATGCTCCGGAAGTATCATGCCGACCTATCACATGTGTTAAACTTCAACACAGTTCAGCTAGATAATATCTTGGGTTATGAAGAGGAGCCAGTTGCCATTATTGATAAACATGTTCGCCGGTTGAGGTCCAAGAGGATTTCTGTAGTTAAGGTCCAGTGGAGGGGCTAACCAGTCGAGGAAGCGACTTGGGAGGCCGATGAAAATATGCGAAGCAGATATCCACACTTATTCAGCACTTCAGGTATAATTCTAAACCCGTTCGAGGACGAACGTGTGTTTTAGAGGTGAAAAATGTGATGATCCAAAATGTTATTTTTAAATTTAACAATTAATTCTATATTCTAAGACCTCGAAACGAACTATTTATCATTCCTCGACTTACGTGCACAGTCCGTAAAAGATTTTGGAAAGTTTTTATGTGAAAAATAGATTAAAATGTGAATTAGAGCTTTAAAACTCAACGGAGTTGACTTTGGTCAACATTTTGAGCAAACGGATTCGGATCAGTATTTCGATAGTTCCGGTAGGTCCGTATCGTGATTTGGGACTTGGGCGTATGCCCGGAATTAAATTCCGAGGTCCCTAGCCCGAGATATAGATTTTTAATGAAAAATAAAAAGTTTAAGTTCAAATAGTGACCAGATGTCGAAATATGTGCAAACAACCCCAGAATAGAATTTTTATGATTCCAACAGCTCCGTATGTTGATTTTGGACTTAGGAGCATGATCGGAATTTTATTTGGAAGTCCGTAGTGAAGTTAGGCTTGAAATGGCTAAAATAGGAATTTAAAGTTTGAAAGTTTGATCGGGAAGTTGACTTTTTGATATCGTGGTCGGAATCCGGTTCTGAAATTTTTCACAGCTCCGTTATGTCATTTATAACTTGTGTACAAAACTTGAGGTCAATCGGACTTGATTTGATAAGTTCCGGCATCGAATGTAGAAGTTGAAAATTCTTAGTTTCATTAAGCTTGAATTGGGGTATGATTCGTGGTTTTAGCGATGTTTGATGTGATTTAGAGGTTCGACTAAGTTCGTATGATGTTTTAAGACTTGTTGGTATATTTGGTTGAGGTCCCGAGGGCCTCGAGTGAGTTTCGGATGGTTAACGGATAAAATATTGGACTTAAACAGCTGCTGTAATTTTTCTCTTCTGCTGGAAATTCTGGGCTGTGATCGAGCTCCCAAGATCGAGCTCCCAAGATCGAGCTCCCATGATCGAGCTCCCAAGATCGAGCTCCCATGATCGAGCTCACCTGATCGAGCTCCCCTGTTCGAGCTCCCTGATCGAGCTCCCTGATCGGACTGGACAGATCTGTAAGTTATAAAAACAGAGGCATTCGACCCATTTGCCATTTTTGACAAACTTGAGCTTCAGCAAAGGTGACTTTTGACATATTTTCAAGGAAAGACATTTGGGGTAAGTGATTCCAACTTGGATTTGGTCTATATACACAAATATATCATTGTTTTCACCATTTAATTAGTGTTTTGAGATTTGAAATTTGGAAAATTTTAGAAATCTCATAGAAACGAATTTGTGAGATTTCGGTATCGATTTGGAGTCGGATTTGAGTGAAACTGGTATGGTTGGACTCATAATTGAATGGGTTGTCGGATTTCATAGCTTTCGCCGGATTCCGAGATGTGGGCCCCACAGACGAATTTTAATTAATTTCGAGATTTTTATTGAAAATATAGTATTTCTTCTAGAATTTATTCCTATAAATTTTAATGATTGTATCGAATTATTTATGGTTAGATTTGAGCCAATCAAAGTTGGATAATCGAGGAAAGGGCCTTCGAGTGAATTAAATTGGAGCAAATTGAGGTAAGTCTCTTGTCTAATCTTGTGAGGGAGAAATTTACCTCCATAGGTGATTAAATTAAATAATTATTGCTAATTGCGGGGGCTACGTACGCACGAGGTGACGAGAGTCCGTGCGTAGCTACTATTAATATTAAAGTCCGGGTAGTTTAGGACTCAAAGCATGAATTACTTGTGTAAATTGTATTCTTTATTAATTAAAATATTTGATGTATATATTGTGAATTGTTATGAAAGGTAGAAAAATATGAAATTTTCATATGCTTAATTTTTGTTTAGATTAATCAATTGTTGAAATATATTGTTATCCTCTCGAATAAATTCTACAATAAATACTCTTATTCCGGAGGTATATAAGAAAATATCCTCCTTTCTTGTGGATCGGGCCGAACGCCTCGGCAGGATAGATGCATCTATGGATCGTGCCGCCGGTCCCTCGACAGTGTACACAATATTCTGGATCGGGCCGAATGACCTCGGCAGAAATCGTGCTTAATAATAATAATTACACGATACTTTGATAGTTTATTGTAGCTTGTGAAGCTAATTGATAAATTTGAAAATCTTTGGAATTTAAGGATTATTATCCCTATTAGCTAAGAAATTATTGTTATTCCTGTAAATGATATTAATTGATAAACTGAAAATTTATTAGAATTGAAGAAATTTAGTTAATATACTGAGAAATTGTTGCATTTGAAGGAATTTAATTATTTCTGCTGGTTAAATAAATTATTGTTATATTATGTGAATCATGCTGAATTATATATTATAGTTTTATTTCAATTATTATTATTGACCCGTAGTGAGTGTCAAAGTCGGTCATCTCGTCTCTACCACTTCGAGATTAGGCTTGATACTTACTGGGTACACATTGTTTACGTACTCATACTATACTTGCTGCACTTTTCGTGCAGGACCTGAGGCAAGTACTAGTGGGGGACCTACCGTCTTACACCCACGTTATCCAGGGGCATAGTGGTGAGCTACCTTTCTGAGCCATTCTGCAGCTACCAGTGTCTCTCCTTGTATTGTTTTTCATTTCGTCTATTTTTATTTCAGTTAGTATTTGAGTTTTGTATATAATCTACTAGATGCTCATACACTTGTGACACCAGGTCTTGGCACACACATTGGTAGAATTTGGTATTTTATTGGATTAAAATTTTAATTTATATACGTTTATTTTATCAGTTGGCTTGCCTAGTTGTAGTGTTGGGCGCCATCACGACCTATAGGTGAAATTGGGTCGTGACAATAACAAGGCATCTAACTCCAAATGCTAACACCAGAAAAACCAAAAATAAACCAAGTGTTTCAGTTTCACTTTAGCACATGTAAGATGCTACCAACTAACAAAACGAGTCCTAATCAGATTATCAAGGCCACTTTCTGTGATGACCTAAAAGGTCATCTTATATTTTGGAACTCGATTCTGTGTTCTTAAGCCTTAAAAATCTCATTTTTACCCTCCTCTATTTGTGTGCGCAGTCCGGGCGTGTTTCCGGAAAGATTTTATGTTGAAAATTGATGAAAATAAAAAAAATTGCCTTAAAAGTTGATTTTAGTTAATTTCGGTCAATATTTTTGGTAAACGGGCACGGATCCATATTTTGACGGTCCCAGTGGGTCCGTATCGAATTATGGGTCCTGGGCGTATGCCCGAATCGAATTCGGAGGTCCCTAGCTCGAGTTATGAATTTTTGATGAAAATTAAAAGTCTGAAAATTTATTGTTTTTAAGAATTTGGTTAATGTTTGATCTTGTTGGCATCGGGCCCGTATTTGGTTCTGGAGCCCGGTATAGGTTCATTATGCAATTTATGACTTATTTATGAAATTTGATGAGAAACGGAATTGGTTTGACGTGATTCGGACGTCCGGTTGTGAAGATAGAAATCTTAAAGTGTTCGTGAGAATTTCATTTGATTTGGTGCTAACTTCGTAGTTCTAGGTATTATTTTGGCGATTTGATCACGCGAGCAAGTTCGTATGATATTTTTGTACTTGGGTGCATGTTTGGTTTGGAGCCCCGAGGGATCGGGTGAGTTTCGGATAGACTACGGGATGTTTTGGACTTAGAAAAATCCGGTATATTGCTGCAGCAGGTGTTCTGGTATGTCCTTCTTCGCATTCGCGAAGGCTCTCTCGCGAACGCGAAGGGTAAGCTGGTCAGGCTGGAATTTTCTTTTTCGCGAAGGCTTGGTCGTGAACGCTAAGCGATGGGGTCGTTACCCTTTGCGAATGCGACAATCTCATCACGAACGCGACAATCTCATCACGAACGCGATAAGCTCATCGCGAACGCATAGTGGTAGGCACTGGAGGGGGGGAGTCGGTCTTTCCTTCATCGCGAGCGCAAGCAATGTCTCGCGAATGCGAAGACCAGGAGGGGGGTAGCCTACGTGAACGCGAACAAGGACTCACGAACGCGAACGCTTGGCAGCCTATACTCTTCGCGAACGCGACAGTGTTCTCGCGAACACGTTGAACTATGTCGCCCAACACTTAACAGAATCCAAAAACGGGAATTGGCCATTTATTTCATTTTCTCAAAAACCAAACGGGCTAGAGGCGATTTCCAAGAGTTATTTTCTTCCCCAAAGTGTTGGTAAGTGATTCAAAACCATTTTCTTTCAATTACCCATTTCATTTCATAAATTTTCAACCTAAAATTTAGAGTTTTCATGGTAGAATTAGGGGTTTGGGTAGAAAATAGGGATTTCGGAAATTTGGGGATTTAGACCTCAATTTGAGGTCGGATTTCAAACCAATTATATATCCGGGCTCGGGGATGAATGGGTAAATAGATTTTGATCCGAACCTCGAGTTTTGACCAAGCGGGCCCGGGGTCAATTTTTGACTTTTTGGAGAAAATTTGAAAAATTTAATTTATGCAATATAATTGATTCCTTTAGCAATATTTGATATTATTGAGTCATTTTTGAATAGATACGAGTGGTTTGGAGGTAAATTCTAGAGGAAAAGTTGTGATTGAGAATTAAGTGGTCTTCGGAGTGAGGTAAGTGTTGTGTCTAACCCTGACTTGAGGGAATTAGGAACCCCAGACTATTTGTTATGTGAAATTCATGTGAGAGGCGTATATGTGAGGTGACGAGTACTTATGCGCCACCAATTTACCTGCTTTCTATGTTTCTTCCGTTTTTCTTATATTGTCTCTTTTCCATGCCTAATTGTTACGTGTTTAGACTAATGTTATTAAATTAATCGTTCTTATCATGTTTACGGATCTTCTGGTGATATTTGAGTATTTATTTCGAAGTTGAGATTGATGTTGTGGAACCAAATGCTGAAGTAAGGCTTGTACTTATTATTCTATCTCCCTATTGTTAATTGTTCCTTGTATTATGGTAAGAGAGAGTGTTAATGCACGAAGGGTGATGCCGTGCCATATTATGAGAGTTAATGCATGAAGGGTGATGTCGTGCCATGTTGTGAGTGTAAAAGCACGAAGGGTGATGCCGTGCCATATTGTGAGTGTTAATGTACGAAGGGTGATGCCGTGCCATGATATGAGAGTTAATGCATGAAGGGTGATGTCGTGCCGTTTCTATTGTTTTCATGGTGAGATTGAGAGTAAAAGCACGAAGGGTGATGCCGTGCATTTTTCTTTTACTGTATTCGTTGTTTCTGCTGATTCATAGTATATTGGTTGTTCCAGTTATCATTCTGTTGTAGTTCCGTATCTCGTATTTCCCCCAGCATGTTTCCCCCCTCCCGATATTTCCTGTCTATCTCTTCATTACTGTTATTTGTATATACACTGTTAAATTGTATAGGTTGATTTGTAGGTGCCTTGCCTTAGCCTCGTCACTATTTCGTCGAGGTTAGGCTCGACACTTACCAATATATGGGGTCAATTGTACTGATACTGCACTCTGCACTTTCTGTGTAGATTTTGGTACCGACTCGAGTTGATCGAGATTTTAGCTGTTGGACCGCTATCCGGAGACTCAAAGTAGATCTGTCGGCGCTCACAAACCTTGAAGTCCCCGTCTATCTTTTCTGTTCTACTATTTCTTTCATTCAAACAGTTGTATTTCTTTTAGACTATTACTTGTAGTAGATTCTAGAATGCTCGTGAATTGTGACTCCAGATCCGGGTGATAGTAATTAATACAATTTTTATATTATTCCGTACTTATTATATTTTATCTTAGCTAATTATTATTATTTACCGAATGGAAATAAAGATTTGGTTTAATGATTCTCTAACGTTGGCTTGCCTAGCAAGTGAAATGTTAGGCGCCATCACGGTCCCGACGGTGGAAATTCCGGGTCGTGACAAGTCTTGTCTTCAACTTTTCAATTCTTTGTCTTGTTTGCATCTGCAATTGATTCCAAGTGATGGCTGCCTTTCCCTTCCATGTCAAGTTTACTGGGGAGTATGGAAGATCAACAGGTTCACTTACACCTGTGTTGTCTCCTGTAACTTGATTGTCCTTGTCCCAGTGTTCATAGCCTTTCTATAAGTCTAGTCTGTGATTCTGATATAATACTAGGCCTTAATGGAGGTTCAGGACCATCATCAACATCAGAAAAATAATCCAGAGTTGGAGTAGGCATAAAGATAAATGATTGACTGCTGCCAATGCCTTGACTTGTTTGAGATACTTGGGGTGCTCATAAACTGATATTCTTCACTTTCTACTTGTGACTCCAACACCTCATAATCATCAGTGTCTTGATCAATCAAAGTCTTTTGTCTTTTGGCTGACTTCTTAGCCCTAGATGTCTTCTCATCATTTGATGACTGCTTCTTCTTTGTCACTTTCTGCCCAGTCAATGGCTGTTTAATACAAAAAATAAATAGTTAATAACAATTAAGTATAATAACATGTTCATAAATAATAATTAGTTCTATACCTTTTTACACCCCTTTGCATTATGGTTTGCCTCTCCATATTTGTCACAAGTCATAATTTTACCTTTTCTAGACGGACTCCACTCCCCTTGCCTCTTACTTGCCTCATCCTTTTGTCTATCTCTTTTTTCTTTAGGCCTGCCAGCTTGATTCACCAGTTCTGGAGGTTCCATGGTTTGAGATGGATCTATCTTCCAAAATTTCTCATCAGGTACAGGCTGTAACTTATGTTTGTAAGTAAGTAGAAAGGCTTCTTTGCTATAATTTCCAACATGGCTGTAACTTATGCTTGTAAGTACCGACTGATTCATTACTTTGAGTCTTATATCTTCCAACATTTTGATGATGGGCTTGTATCTAGATTCTAATATCTAAGAATTAAAAGACTCTGTAAAATTATTATTCACACCTTGATTCTTACAAACAGTGTCAAAGTATGCCCTACACCAACTCTGAGGTGGGTACTTTAACAAGTCTGTAACAGCCGCTTCCTTCAACTATCCCAACTTGCTCAACTGATCGAAGTTTTTTGCATAAGTGGCCCAAGCAATCCACCAAAGTAACTTCTTCATTTCAAGACCTTTATACTCTTTGCACCAGTTTGACTCTACATGTATCACACAGAACCTATGCTTTGCTTCAGGAAGGACTGTCTTTATTGCCTCCATTAATCCCTGCACATATCAAAATATTTTAGCAGATTAGTAATGATAAAGTTATAACAGATTAGTAATGAAAAAGTTATAACAGATTACTAATGAAATAATACCTTCTGCATGTCCAACATAAATGTGACTCCATTGCCCATATTCAAGTCCAATGATAAAGAAATCAGAAATCAAACAATAAAGAATGGGGAAAAACAGTGATGGTTACTTTTCAATAAAGAATGCAAAATATTACAATAAAGAATGCAGAACTATCACTTTTCAATGTACTTAATCACATGCATAAAGGATATTTGGACCCCATTCAATCATACACGTACACAACTCAAAGCAATAACTTCATTATTTAAAAACCAAAATAACACCTCTCTTGTAGCCCTTACCAACAAGCTAAACATATAAAATACCATAAACATAAAAGCCTAATAGACCATCAGAAATCAGAAATTAAGGGACCACCTCAAAAGATGCACATGCACGAGAAAATAATAATAAATTGACAAACAACAGAGCATGAAGCATGTATAAGAACAAACATATGCACATTTACCAGAAAATAAAAAATCCTAGCTCGAAACATTATGTAGAAATCACACATTCTTCAACAAAATTAGCAGAAACACCACTTGTCTTAGCTGAATCATCAATATTTTGAAGAAATAACTCACCTTTTTGAATGTCTCAAGTCTTAGATCCGAAATTTTGTCACTGCCGGCAACCCTAGATGGAACCCATCCCGTTCTTTTTTTCTTTTCTCAATTTTGATCTTTTGTTTATGTGTTATTTATGGTGATTTTAGTATATTAACTCAGTTGGTTGTGTTTATTTAGTCGGGCGGAGCAAGGGAATTAGAGCGAGTTGGGTTTATTTAGTGAACTGGAGTGTCTTGGTCTTTCAGAGAGTGCCATGTGTCCCAACTGTTAAAATAGGGACAAATATACTACTTTGTTGTACGATAAGGGTTTTTAGGGACGAAAAATATAACGGGGGACGGTATTGAACAATATACCATAGTAGAGGGGCATATCAGGCCCTTTTCCTTTTAATTTACAACCAAGCAACTTTTAGGCAAAAGATTAATATCAAACCAGTTAATAAATATCAAATGACACATCCATTCATTTTAGGGTGTTATGCACGACATTTTTTTATATTTAAAAATGATAATTAAATTATTCAGAAGAGTATTTAAGTGATTTAACTTTTAAGTTAGGAACTTCATGCTTTTAATATATATATATATATATATATATATATATATATATATATATATATATATATATATATATATATATATATATATATATATATAAATATGTGTGGGTGCAAAATTTTGTTTTTGGTTTTAGGGGTGAGGGGTTGGCGAGGGAGGAGTTGGCATGACTACTCCTTTGAAGAAATTTTTAAAATTTTCAGCACTTTAAAGGGTAAAAATCTATCTATCTATACTATATTAAAAGTACGAAAACTCTTAGCGAAATGTTATTCGCCTTTTTTACCCTTTAAAATAACTTTTATAGTGGTCAAAATTGTAATTTTAATTGTTTCCCTAATATTTAGGATTTAAAATTTCCTAAATTGTTTACTATTAATCTTTCCCTTATTTAGGAATTTAATATCTTGCCCAATATTTAGGACTTTGATCCAAAAAGTCATATTATTTAGTTTAGAGTTCTTTATATTCCCTTCTCGTTATAGTATTCATTCAATACTAATTCTATTGGGATTATTTTTAGGTTTACGAGTGGCTTTCGCCTAAATTTTAAAGAAAACAACCTTAAATAACCTTTCTTTCACAACTACTATGCTATTGAAACTTTATTTCACACTAGGGGTGTAGATAGGCCGGATTGGTTTGGATTTTTCAATTACCAAACCAAATTAATGATTTCGGATTTTTAAATCTATAAATCAAATCAAACCAACAAAATTGAATTTTTCAATCTCGACTTTTCTCGGGTTTTTCAGTTTTCTCGAGTTTTCAGGTTTATCATCTGATTTTTTTGCACAATATTTAAAAATTATACTCAACAATTATTTAAAAAATTGCAAAAAAAATAGTGAAGAATATAAAGGAGAATAGAGAAAGGGAGAGATAGATAGAGAAATAAATTGTAGCAATTATAGACGGCGCAAAAAATCACAATAACACACCTTTCCTAAATAGGGTCAACATTCTATAAATTTCAGAAATTTATACTATATTATCTAATATTATAGGAGTATATTTTTTTTAAAGATTGTATACTTTGACATGGGGTACATGCTTAGTATTTATTAATTTGGGGTACACGCGCAACGCGCGCATTGTAAGTAGTATATATATATATATATATATATATATATATATATATATATATATATATATATATATATACTATATTAACAGCACGAAGGAAATGATTTAATCATTAATAGACTTCAACTTAAATAAAATAAAACTCTAGCTTTGTCCAAATCCAAATTAAACGTAAATTTTACATCCTTTTTAGTCTAATTCTACCAAACTTATTGGCTATTCTGGTAAGCAAAAAACGAAAAGAAGTTCACGTTAGGAATCTTAGAAAGGTTTTATTTTCAAGTTTTTCTTTTCTTTATTTTGTTATAAGCAATTTAATCATTATTTGACTCAAACTCAAGTAACACGTAAGCTTCGCACTCCTTTTAGTTCTTCCGAATTTTAAACAACTACTTGTTCTAAATTTTGGTTTCTAATCACGTTGGACAAACTTGTAATTTAATTTTTTAATAATTAAGACTTTGAAATTAACTAAAATTTTGGTTAATAAACTTTTACTTATTTGAATTATGTTGAAAGTCCTAATACTGTATTTAGAAATTCAAAATCGAGTATATTTCTACTAATAAATATGGTATTATATATTTCGCATTCATATATGATTCAAAATGGAGTATGCAGAATTTAGTCATGCAATTTCAAACTGGTTTCTGTAATATTAAAAGCACGAAGGCCCTTAGCAAAATGTTTGTAATGACCCAACCGGTAATTTTAACTTTTACAACCCCGTTTCCTAAAATAAAATTTCTTGTATGTGTTTTTAATGATTTATGACTTGCGGAGATGGTTGGTTCGAGATTTGGAAGTGTTTGGGTTGAAATCGGAACACTTAGTTCCTTAAGTTGACCTTAAAGTGCTAAATTTGACTTCGGTCAACATTTTGAGAAAAACGACCTCGGAATAGAATTTTTACAATTCCAACAGCTCCGTATGATAATTTTGGACTTAGGAGCATGTTCGAAATTTTATTTGGAAGTCCGTAGTTAAATTAGGTTTGAAATGGCTAAAATAGGAAGTTAAGTTTGGAAGTTTGACCGGGGAGTTGACTTTTTGATATTAGAGTCAGAATTCAGTTCTGAAAATTTTCATAGCTTCGTTATGTCATTTATGACTTGTGTGCAAAATTTGAACTCAATCGGACTTGAATTGATAGGTTTCGGTACATAATGTAGAAGTTGAAAATCTTAAGTTTCATTAAGCTTGAATTGAGGGATGATTCGTGATTTTAGCATTGTTTGGTGTGATTTGAGGGTTTGACTAAGTTTGTATGATGTTTTGGGACTTGTTGGTATAATTGGTTGAGGTCCCGAGGGGCTCGGGTAAATTTCGGACGACTAGCGGATCACTTTTGGCCTTTGGAACACTACTGATAGCTGCTGGTATTTTTTTCTGGTATCCTTATACGCGATCGCGTAGAGTAATTTAGGCAGATGTGGATTTGTTCTACGCGATTGCGTGAATGGGGTTGCGATCGCGTAGGGTTAATTTAGGCAGCTGGAAATTTTTTTACTGCGATCGAGTGGATACGTCCGTGATCGTGTAGGATTGACCAGTGTGTATATCGCGGTCGCGTGTCATTGTTTGTGATCGCGTAGAGGGAAATATGAGAGAAAGCTGGGCCACGCGTTTGTGCTACGCGATCGCGTGAAGAGGGGTGCGATCGCGTAGAGTCAGAACCTGGTGCATCTCGTTCGCGTGGGATTTGATGCGATCACGTAGGGTTAATGTTTGGGCAGAAAATTTGTGCTACGCGATCGCATGAGGAAGTTCGCGATCGCGTAGAAGAAATCACTGGGCAGAGAGTTGAAGTTCTGAAAATGGAATTTCGTCACATTTTTCTTTTTTAACGATTTAGAGCTCGGATTTAGGCAAATTTTGGGAGATTTTCAGAGAAAACAACGGGGTAAGTGTTCTTAACTCAATATTGGTTAAATTATCCGAATCCATCACTATTTTTATCATTTAATTGATGAATTGAATTGGAAAGGTTTGAAAACCCTCCTGGATAGATTTGAGGGCCGAATTGTTGTCGGAATTTAGTGATTTTGGTATGGGTAGACTCGTGGTTGAGTGGGTGTTCATATTTTATAAATTTCGCCGGATTCCGAGACGTGGGTCCCAGGAACGAATTTTTAAATAATTTCAGAATTTTTATTGAAAATGTAGTATTTTCTTATAGAATTGATTCCTATAATTTTTAGTGATTGTATCGATTATTTTTGGCTAGATTCGAGGCAGACAGAGTTGGATAATCGTGGAAAAGGCCTTATAGTGGATTAAATTGGAGCAAGACGAGGTAAGTCTCTTGTCTAATCTTGTGAGGGGAAATTACCTCATATGTGATTTAAATTAAATAATTATTGCTAATTGTGGGGGCTACGTACGCACGAGGTGATGAGAGTCCGTGTGTAGCTACTATTAATGCTAAAGTCCGGGTAGTTTAGGACTCAAAGCATGAATTACTTGGGTAAATTGTATTCTTTGTTTAATTAATATTATTTGATATATACATATACTGTGAATTGTTAGATAAAAATATTAAAAGATGAAAATCTCATATACTTGATTTTCTGTTTTAATTAATTAATTATTAAGAGAAATTGTTCTTTCTCTCGAATTTATCTTATAATAAATATACTCTTCTTCCGGAGGTACATAAGAAAATGTCCTCCTTTCTTGTGGAGCGGGCCGAACGCCTCGGCATGATAGATGCATCTATGGATCGCGCCGCACGTCCCTCGGCAGTGTACACGACACTCTGGATCGGGCCGTACGTCCTCGGCAGAAATCATGCTTAATAATAATGATTACACGATACTTTAATAATTTATTTCAGCTTGCGAAACTAATTGATAAATTAAAAAATACTTGAAATTTAATGAATTATTATTCTTTCTTGTTAAAGAATTAATTGTTGTTCCTGTAAATGATATTTAATTGATAAATTAGAAATTATTTGAATTGAAGGAATTTGATTATTTCCTCTTATTTAATAAATTATTTTAAATTCTATAAATTATGCTGATTTAAATATCCTAATTGTAATTCAATTATTATTATTGACCCATTGTGAGTGTCAAAGTCGGTCATCTCGTCTCTTTCACTTCAAGATTAGCCTTAATACTTACTGGTACACGTTGTTTACGTACTCATACTACACTTGCTGCACTTTTTGTGCAGGAACTGAGGCAAGTACTAGTGGGGGACCTATCGTCTTACACCCACGTTATCCAGGGGCTTAGTGGTGAGCTGTTTCTCTGATCCGTTCTGCAGCTACTAGTGTCTCTCTTTGTATTTTTCATTCTGTCTATTTTTATTTCAGACAGTATTTGAGATTTTGTATAATCTATTAGATGCTCATACACTTGTGACACCAGGTCTTGGCATACATATTGGTAGAATTTGGATTTTGTTATTTTTCTTGGTTTTATATTTTGTTAATGAATGATTAATTTATTAAGTTGGCTTGCCTAGCCGTAGTGTTGGACGCCATTATGACCGATAGGTAAAATTGGGTCTTGACAACATGGTATCAGAGCACTAGGTTCACTTAGGTCTCACAAGTTATAAGCAGGCCTAATAGAGTCTTGCGTATCGGTACGGAGATGTCTGTACTTATCTTTGAGAGGCTATAGGGTGTTAGGAAATTACCTTTCTTCATCTTCCATCGTGCAATTTATGTAGTACTAAATATCCTTCTCTTATTCTCTCACAGATGGTGAGAACGCGCTCGAATGAAGTTCCAGACCAGAGAAGAGCTACTCCCCCAGTTGCTTGAGGCCGAGGCAGAGGCCGAGGCCGAGGGAGGGCTCCCGCCCGTGGTAGAGGGCGAGGACGTCCCAGGGCTGTTCCAGTTATGCCGCAAGTGGGTCCAGCGGAGAATCCCATTATTGAGGAGCAGGGTGAGGTGCCTGTGGCAGAGCCAACTCCGATGGATTTCACATCTGCATCGGGATTTCAGGATGTCATGGGTCGTATGCTGCGGTTCATGGACAATATGACTCAGGCCGGTTTATTTTCGGCAGACCCAGCCACATCTCAGGCAGGCGGGAGAACACATACCCCTACCGCGCAGGCTTATGGACAGGCAGCTGCTGTATATCAGACCCAGGGTGCACTACCCGTGGGTGGAGCCCAGCCAGTGGTAGCAGCTACACCTGAGCCCAGGCCAACTATAGCCGCCGATCCTCAGAAACTATTGGACAGATGGACTAGACTACATCCTCTTGTCTTTGGGGGTGAGCGACATGAGGATCTACAAGACTTCATTAATCGTTGCAGGGACATATTGCACAACATGAGGATATTGGAATCTCATGGGGTTGACTTTGCTACTTTTCAGCTAGAGGGCAGAGCCCGTAGATGGTGGCAGTCTTATGCTCTTGGCAGACCAGTAGATTCTCCTCCCATGACTTGGGACAGGTTCACACGTATCTTCCTGGACAGGTATATTCCACCCTCCTAGAGGGAATAATTGAGGTTTCAGTTTGAGCAGCTCCAGCAGGGTCAGATGTTAGTGATTGATTATGAGGCGAGATTTTCTGAATTATCTCGCCATGCACTTATGATATTCCCTTCTGAGGCGGAGAGAGTGCAGAGGTTTGTAGTCAGTTTACATACTGGTATTCAAGCCACTATGGCTCGAGAGGTTGAGATGGGTACTTCTTATGAGCGAGGGCGCGGAGGATTGAGGGTGTGCGTCAATGGAGCCGAGAGCAGATTATGAGCGATAAGCGGTTCAAGTACTCTGGAGAGTTCAGGGGTGCTCCGTCTGGAGGCAGAGGTCAGTTTGTGAGGGGCTAGTCCAGCAGACCCCCATATCCAGCACCACTACCTCCTCGAGGTGCTCCAGCGCGACCTTATCTCAGTGCTATACCAGAGAGTTTCTACCGCCCACCAGCTATTCAGGGTCCTCCCAGTGGGTATTCAGTTTCCCAGGGCCAGATACTTAGTCAGTAGCCCATCGCACCGAAGAGTTGTTATGAGAGCGGGGATCCCAGTCACATGCAGAGGTTTTGCCCTAGGCTTCGACGTAGACCAGTACAGTAGGGTCAGCAGCCTACGCTTATCGGACCAGTTGCTCCACTAGTAGTCTGACCACCAAGAGGTGGAGGACAGATGTGTAGGGGTCGTCCTAGAGGTGGAGGTCAGCCTAGCGGAGGCCAGCCAGTTGGCGCTCTAGCTCGGTTCTATGCTTTTCCGGCTAGACCTGATGCAGAGGCCTCAAATGCTATGATTACAGGTATTATTTCTGTTTGTGGCAAAGATGCCTCAGTATTATTTGATCCAGGATCCACGTATTCATATGTGTCATCTCTATTTGCTCTATTCCTGGGTTTTTCTTGTGAGTCCTTGAGTACTCCTATTTATGTGTCCACTCCTGTAGGCGATTCTGTTATTGTGAACCGGATCTACCGGTCTTGTATTATTACATTCTGTGGTTATGAAACTAGAGCAGATCTCTTATTGCTCGAGATGAACGATTTTGAAATTATTCTGGATATGGACTGGTTATCTCCATATCATGCTATTATAGATTATCATGCCAAAACTATTACCTTGGCTATTCCATCTTTTCCTAGGCTGGAGTGGAAGGGTTCGTCGGTTAGTTCATTTAATCGGGTTATTTCTTTTATAAAGGCTCAACACATGGTTGAGAAGGGTTGTTTGGCTTATCTAGCCTATGTTCGGGATACTACTGCAGAGAATCCGGCTATTGATTCAGTGCCAGTAGTTCGGGAGTTCTCCGATGTATTTCCTTCAGATCTTTCAGGTATGCCACCTGATCGTGATATTGATTTCTGTATTGACCTAGCTCCAGATACTCAGCCTATATCTATCCCACAGGATCGCATGGCTCCGAAAGAATTGAAAGAGTTGAAAGAACAGCTTGAAGAATTACTAGCCAAAGGGTTCGTCAGACCTAGTGTATCGCCTTGGGGTGCACCAGTATTATTTGTGAAAAAGAAGAATGGAACAATGCGGATGTGTATTGATTATCGCCAATTGAACAAAGTCACTATTAAGAACAAGTATCTGTTGTCGCGTATTGATGACCTATTTGACCAGTTGCAGGGTGCTAGGATGTTCTCTAAGATCGACTTGAGGTCGGGGTATCATCAGTTAAAGATTCGAGATTCGGATGTTCCGAAAACCTCTTTCCGTACTAGATATGGTCATTATGAGTTTCTGGTAATGTCTTTCGGTTTAACTAATGTCCCGACAATGTTTATGGATCTGATGAACAGGGTATTTAGGCCATATATTGATTCGTTTGTCATTGTCTTCATTGATGACATTTTGATCTACTCGCGCAGCAAGGAGGAACATAATCAGCATATGAGAGTAGTGCTTCAGACATTGCGGAAACAAAAGTTATATGCTAAGTTCTCTAAATGTGAGTTTTGGCGAGAGTCTGTAGCATTTTTGGGACATATTGTATCGGGCGAAGGTATTAAAGTTGATCCCAAAAAGATTGAGGCAGTTCAGAATTGGCATCGTCCCACTTCGGCGACTGAGATCAGGAGTTTTCTGGGTTTAGCAGGTTATTATCGTCAGTTTGTGGAAGGTTTTTCATCTATTATAGTACCTTTGACCAAATTAACCCAGAAGGGTGTTCAGTTCTGATGGTCCGATGATTGTGAGGCAAGCTTTCAGAAGCTCAAGACAACATTGACTACAGCATCGGTGTTAGTGTTACCTTCCGGTTCGGGAATGTATACAGTGTATTGCGACGCTTCACGCGTTGGTTTGGGTTGTGTATTAATGCAGGAAGGGCGAGTTATTGCATATGCTTCACGTCGGTTGAAGCCCCACGAGCAGAATTATCTGGTACATGATTTGGAGTTAGCTGCGATTGTTCACGCCCTTAAGATTTGGAGGCATTATCTTTATGGGGTGTCCTGTGAAGTTTATACTGACCATCATAGTTTGCAGCATTTGTTCAAGCATAGGGACCTAAAGTTGAGGCAGCGTAGATGGCTTGAGTTACTAAAAGAATATGATATTACTATCCTATATCATCTGGGCAAAGAAAATGTGGTCGCAGACGCCTTGAGTAGGAAGGCAGAGAGTATGGGTAGTTTGGCTTTCATTTCAGCAGAGGAGAGGCCATTAGCTTTGGATATTCAATCGTTGGCTAACCGACTTGTGAGGTTGGACATTTCAGAGCCCAGCCCAGTTCTTGCATGTGTTGTAGCTCAGTCTTCACTATTTGAGCAGATCAAGGCTCGTCAGTATGACGATCCATACTTAATGGTTCTTCGAGAAACGGTACTACGAGGTGGTGCCAAGGAAGTTACTGTTGGTGCGGATGGTGTTTTACAACTCCAGGATAGTCTGTGTGTTCCTAATGTAGATGAATTGAGGAAAAAGATCCTGGAGGAGGTACACAGTTCTCGGTATTCTATTCATCCAGGTGCTACGAAGATGTATCGTGACTTGAGGCAGCATTGTTGGTGGCGACGAATGAAAAAGGACATAGTTGAATATGTAGCTAAGTGTCTAAATTGCCAGCAAGTTAAATATGAGCACCAGAGGCCAGGTGGCCTACTTCAACAGATGACTATACCAGAGTGGAAATGGGAATGAATTACCATGGGCTTTGTAGTTGGGTTGCCGCGGACCTTGAGGAAGTTTGAAGCAGTTTGGGTGATTGTTGACAGATTGACCAAGTCGGCACACTTTATTCCCGTTGTGACTACGTATACTTCAGAGAGGTTGGCCCAGATTTATATTCAGGAGATAGTTCGATTGCACGGTGTGCCAATTTCTATTATATCAGATAGAGGCCCTCAGTTTACTTCACATTTCTGGAGAGCAGTACAGAGTGAGTTGGGGACCCGTGTAGAGCTCAGCACAGCCTTTCATCCGCAGACCGATGGGTAGTCAGAGCGGACAGTTCAGATTTTGGAGGATATGCTCAGGGCATGTGTGATGGCTTTGGAGGTCAGTGGGAGAGTTTCTTGCCTTTGGCCGAGTTTGCTTATAATAACAGTTACCAATCCAGCATCGAGATGGCTCCATTTGAGGCTTTGTATGTTCGACGATGTCGTTCACCCATCGGGTGGTTTGAGCCCGGTGAGGCTAAGTTATATGGTACTGATTTGGTAAAGGATGCCTTGGAAAAGGTAAAGTTGATTCAGGAGCAACTTCGTACAGCACAGTCCAGACAGAAGAGTTACGCGGATTAGAAAGCGCGTGATTTATTCTTTATGGTAGGTGAAAACTTTCTCTTGAAGGTTTCGCCGATGAAGGGGATTATGAGATTCGGAAAGAAGGGCAAGTTGAGCCCAAGGTTTATAGGCCCATTTAAAGTGTTGAGACGAGTTGGGGAGGTTGCTTATGAGCTTGCATTGCCTCCTAGTCTATCAGGAGTTCATTCGGTTTTTCATGTATCTATACTCCGGAAGTATCATGCTCACCTATCACATGTGTTGGACTTCAACACAGTTCAGCTAGATCAGAGTTTGGATTATGAACAAGAGCCATTTGCCATTGTTGATAAACAAGTTCGCCAGTTGAGGTCCAAGAGGATTTCTGCAGTAAAGGTCCAGTGGAAGGGCCAACCAGTCGAGGAAGCGACTTGGGAGGCCGAGGAAGACATGCAAAGCAGATATCCAGAGTTATTCAACACTCCTGGTATAATTCTAAACCCGTTCGAGGACGAATGTTTGTTTAAGAGGTGGAGAATGTAATGACCCAACCGGTCATTTTAACTTTTAGAACCCTATTCCCTAAAATAAAATTTTTTGTATGTGCTTTTAATAATTTATGACTTGCGGGGATAGTTGGTTCGGGATTTGGAAATGTTTGGGTTGAAACCGGAACACTTTGTTCCTTAAGTTGGCCTTAAAGTGCTAAATTTGACTTTGGTCAATATTTTGAGAAAAATGACCCCGGGATAGAATTTTGATGATTCCAACAGCTCCGTATGGTAATTTTGGACTTAGTAGCGTGTTCGGAATTTTATTTGGAAGTCCGTAGTTAAATTAGGCTTGAAATGGCTAAATATAGGAGTTTAAGTTTGGAAGTTTGACCAGGGAGTTGACATTTTGATATCGGAGTCGGAATCCAGTTTTGAAAATTTTCATAGCTCTGTTATGTCATTTATGACTTGTGTGCAAAATTTGAGGTCAATCGGACTTGAATTGATAGGTTTCGGTACATAATGTAGAAGTTAAAAATCTTAAGTTTCATTAAGCTTGAATTGAGGGATGATTCGTGGTTTTAGCGTTGTTTGGTGTGATTTGAGGGTTCGACTAAGTTCGTATGATATTTTGGGACTTGTTGGTATAAATGGTTGAGGTCCCGAGGGGCTCGGGTGAATTTCGGATGACTAGCTGATCACTTTTAGCCTTTGGAACACTACTGATAGCTGCTGGTATTTTCTTCTGGTATCCTTATACGCGATCGCGTAAATTGATCTGCGATCGCGTAGAATAATTTAGGCAG
The DNA here is from genome assembly GCF_000390325.3 of Nicotiana tomentosiformis. Classification (NCBI taxonomy): domain Eukaryota; kingdom Viridiplantae; phylum Streptophyta; class Magnoliopsida; order Solanales; family Solanaceae; genus Nicotiana; species Nicotiana tomentosiformis. The sequence goes on along the minus strand of NC_090812.1, from coordinate 59,171,039 downwards.
AGGTGGATTTGTTCTACGCGATCGCGTTAATGGGGTTGCAATCGCGTAGGGTTAATTTAGGCAGCTGGAAATTTGTTCACTACGATCGCGTGGATACGTCCACGATCGCGTAGGATTGGCCAGTGTGTGTATCGCGATCGCGTGTCATTGTTTGCGATCGCGTAGGGGGAAATTTGAGAGGAAGTTGGGCCACGCGTTTGTGCTACGCGATCGCGTGAAGAGGGATGCGATCGCGTAGAGTCAGAACCTGGTGCATCGCGATCGCGTGGGACTTGATGCGATCGCGTAGGGTTAATGTTTGTGCAGATAATTTGGGCTACGCGATCGCATGAGGAAGTTCACGATCGCGTAGAAGAAATCACTAGGCAGAGAGTTTAAGTTCTGAAAATGGGACCTCGTCCCATTTTTCATTTTTAACGATTTGGAGCTCGGATTTAGGCGAATTGTGGGAGATATTTAGAAAAAATAACGGGGTAAGTGTTCTTAACTCAATATTGGTTAAATTATCCGAATCCATCACTATTTTTATCATTTAATTGGTGAATTGAATTGAAAAAGTTTGAAAACCCTCTTGGATAGATTTAAGGATTTGAGGGCTGAATTGTTATCGGATTTTAGTGATTTTGGTATGGGTAGACTCGTGGTTGAGTGGGTGTTCATATTTCGTAACTTTCGCCGGATTCCGAGACGTGGGTCCCACAGACGAATTTTTAATTAATTTTAGAATTATTATTGAAAATGTAGTATTTTCTTATAGATTTGATTCCTATAATTTTTAGTGATTGTATCGATTATTTTTGGCTAGATTCGAGCGAGACAGAGTTGAATAATCGTGGAAAAGGCATTATAGTGGATTAAATTGGAGCAAGACGAGGTATGTCTCTTGTCTAATCTTGTGAAGGGAAATAACCTCATAGGTGATTTAAATTAAATAATTATTGCTAATTGTTGGGGCTACGTACGCACGAGGTGACGAGAGTCCGTGCGTAGCTACTATTAATGTTAAAGTCCGGGTAGTTTAGAACTCAAAGCATGAATTACTTGTGTAAATTGTATTTTTTGTTTAATTAATATTATTTGATATTTACATATATTGTGAATTGTTAGATAAAAATATTAAAGGATGAAAATCTCATATACTTGATTTTCTGTTTAAATTAATTAATTGTTAAGAGAAAATTTTCTTCCTCCCGAATTTATCTTATAATAAATATACTTTCCTTCCGGAGGTACATAATAAAACGTCCTTCTTTCTTGTGGAGCGGGCCGAACGCCTCGGCAGGATAGATGCATCTATGGATCGCGTCGCACGTCCCTCGGGAGTGTACACGACACACTGGATCGGGCCGTACGTCCTCGGCAGAAATCATGCTTAATAATAATAATAATTACACGATACTTTAATAATTTATTTCAGCTTGCGAAGCTAATTAATAAATTAAAAAATCCTTGAAATTTAATGATTATTATTCTTGCTTGTTAAAGAATTAATTGTTGTTCCTATAAATGATATTTAATTGATAAATTAGAAATTATTTGAATTGAAGGAATTTGATTATTTCCGCTAATTTAATAAATTATTTTAAATTCTGTAAATTATGCTGATTTAAATATCCTAATCGTAATTCAATTATCATTATTGACCCATAGTGAGTATCAAAGTCGGCCATCTCGTCTCTACCACTTCGAGATTAGGCTTGATACTTACTGGGTATACGTTGTTTACGTACTCATACTACACTTGCTGCACTTTTTGTGCAGGAACTGAGGCAAGTACTAGTGGGGGACCTATCGTCTTACACCCACGTTATCTAGGGGCTTAGTGGTGAGTTATTTCTCTGATCCGTTCTGCAGCTATTAGTGTCTCTCTTTGTATTTTTCATTCTGTCTATTTTTATTTTAAACAGTATTTGAGATTTTGTATAATCTACTAGATGCTCATACACTTGTGACACCAGGTCTTGGCACACATATTGGTAGAATTTGGGTTTTGTTATTTCTCTTGATTTTAAATTTTGTTAATGAATGATTAATTTATTAAGTTGGCTTCCCTAGCCGTAGTATTGGGCATCATCACGACCTATATGTGAAATTGGATCTTGACAATATCGTTCGTATTTTTTACCCTTAATAAATTTACTTTATATTGTATATAATTGTAATTGTAAATATAAATGATTTTAAAAACTCAAAATCGCCAAATTATAGTGTAAAAGAAGCCCGATCGGTTTTCCACACGCAATGAAAGTCACTTTTGCCTCGGGATCTTTTTGCCAAAACTAACCGGCAATTAATGTCACTTTAATTTTAGTATTCTTTTACCATAATTGCCGTTCAATTTTTTCTTACTATATTTTGCCAACATTGCGGGTTATTCAATTGAAGAATATATATTCTAAAGATTTAAGGATGTGCAATAATTTTTATAGCGTAAAAAAGGCCCAAATTAGAATGAATAAGGAGAATATAATTTAAAGAATATATATTCTAAATATTTACGGATGTGCAATGATTTTTATAGTGTAAAAAGCCACTTTAATGTCACTTTAAGTTTAGGGTTCTTTCATTAAAATCACCCAGCAATTAATGTCATTTATGGTTTAGTGTTCTTTTACCAAAATTGTCGTAAGATACAAAGTAATTTTTGAATTTTCTAGAACTTTAAAACCAAAATTATTTAAAATAAGAAGGAGTTGAACACTTCTATAAAATTAAAGAAGCCACTATTTCACATTCTTTGTCATAAACTCTTGATAGTATCAATGTCTATAGGATGAACTTGTTTGTGATTTGAGGTAAATTTTCTAACTTTTAGCCGTTCTTAAAGTTATGTAAAGTAATAAACAATTGCAAAAAGATTGTCAGTTGCGATTTTTGTAACAATATCTCATATACGATTGTAAAAAAATTGGTTAAATATTCTTACTCATATGTTGCTCATATTTTGTGCTCATATTTTGTAAGAAAAGAAGACAATTCAATTACCTCTCTTAATTGATGATATTATAGTTATTAAACGATTTAAATTTTTTGTTATTTAACAATAAACATTGGCAGTTGGCGTCCTTGCACCTAGCCAGAATTTTATCTGTTTATATCCGTTCACGTAATAATTTACTTGTCTCATAAAAAGTAATTATTATAGAATGCCCGATTTTTCTTTATTGCACATTATTTTTTTTTCTCTGAATTTTCAAAACAGAATAATGAAACGTTAAGGTTCTTTTTTTTTTTAATCTAATTGTTCAATTTTTCTTCGTATGAGCATAAACTGTTTAAAAAGTTTTATGTTAACTATTTCTAATTAAATGTCACGACAATCTATCTTCCTCTCATATAACGTGGTACTTTATTTTAAATTCCACACTAGATTTTGAATTTGAGGTTAAAAGTTGGTTTTTAGTACTTGATCAGATCACATGACCGGAGAAAGCTATTTTCAGCAAACTTAAGCAAGGGGCTTTCGGCATCATGGATTTCATATCATAGCTGAAATTTCGAGGAAATTCAACTCACTTTTGCCTCTACTTTGTTGCTTGAACAGTAAGCAAGGGGCTTCCCCTCTCTTATCTCTATTTGCACTCAAAATTTTATCTGCAAGAAAACTGTTAGAAACTCAGTTGCTATAGATTTTGAAAGGGAATAGTTGCACGTTGTGAGAACAGAAAATCCACCAACCACTATAGTTATTGCTATTTTTCTTTTCTTTTTCTTTTCTTTTTGGTGCCTATCTTCCTGTCCAATTTATCTTTTTCTCATTTGAATTTTATGTTATCATGAAGTTATGGAATGCATAAATATTGTTTAACATGTATATCTGGGTTGTGAAACTTTATGTGTTAAATCTTGATTATGGGTTCAAGTCTGTCTTTTGAATCCTCCATTAAATAAATTTTCAAATATCTTGATTGACTTCTATGACCTTCATACCTTGTTGGTATATGACAGAGGAAACCAAACCGATAGAGATATATAGGAAGAACATTGTCTATTAAGAGATATTATATAAGATTTAACATAACATGTTATTATCTCATACAATAAGTTATTTATAATTACAAATGATGTATAACTAAACTAATTAAATTTTCATGTTTGGAGGTTTATAACATAACCTATTATTTTGAATTATCCTATTACATCAATGCAATAACACTCATTTTTTCATCTAAATAAATGTTGCATCTATTTGGACATCAATGGTTATTATACATAATTTGTGTCTAATATAAATAATTTTTTTATTAATACTCCCAGCTAATTAACACGTGCAACACACGTATCATAAAACTAGTATATCTATATTATTATAAAAGCACGAATAATTTATGCTAAATGTTAGATGACTAAAATATCCTCAAAACTTTGATAGACTTTTATACCCTTAATATTTTGAGTTAAAGGTGGATATAATTGTAATATTCCAAATATATTACCCAAGAATAAAATTCTTTTCGGATTAAAACTCCACATATGACGACATCAAATTCCTACTCTACTAATACCTAGAACTTTTAAAACAACTACAACTGGTAAAGTTCGAAATAATTATGAATTTGGATAAACTTACTATACTTGTCACAATAATAACTTGAATATAAACTAATATTAAATATTATTGCATTCTTTAACCGACTTATAAATTTATTCGTATCATTTTCTAATTTTAAACTATTTAGTTCCAATTTATTATTTGATTATCACAACATTATTATGATTTGGTTTGCATTACATATATATAATGTCTATTTTAAGCAACTCATTATCTAACTTTAACAATTACTTATGGTACATATTTGTAATATTTGACACAAGATATTCGTGCAACGCACGAGTATAGAGACTAGTTATATTAAAAGCACGAAGACCATTAGCGAAATGTCTATCGCCTTTTTTACCCTTTAAAAATATCTTTTATATTGAACAAAATAGTAATTTAACAATATTAAGATATTAAAAACAACTAAAACTTTATTTATTAAATCTTTCCTTATTGACTTAATTTTTCCTAATATAAATTCTTTTTCCTTACTTTATATTAGGGTTAGCGAACGGCATCTATAAAGCATGATGAAAACTAGAATAAGTAACCTGTTTAAGAAATAACAATTGCAATCAGTTCTCAATCGCTGCAAGCCTCTATTAGGTATGGTTTTCGATTATAAATTTAGTTTTTCCTTTAGCTTTTGGCTTTTAATTTGAGCTTTATGTATTTACTTATTTCATGAAATTGTTTAATTGTCTTGGTTAAGTCTCTATTATGAACTGTGCATCAGTTCATGTATCTTGAATATTTTTACTTTTTTGTCGTGTTGCATTCCATTGACTTCTCAAAATTAGAATGAATCCATAATTCCAATAGAGTATCAGACTCTTGATCAGGAAGCTTCCAGACGCTTTTTTGTGTGCCCAAGAATTTTAGTTAAATTTTATCGAAATTATAAATTTTTTGGGTCTAAATTGTTATTTTTATGATAATGACTAATGAGTATGTAGTTCTCGTGATTTATGAGTGACTGATCCTTCTTGGCGCGGTATTCTTGCTTTCGGACCGATGCTGTCACGATCCAATTTTTCCTCCGTGTGACGTCGTGGCGGCACCTAGTCTCTACAACTAGGTAAGCCTAATATTTTGCGGAATATTGAAATAAAAATATAAATTTAACCAATTATTCAAAAATACACAACAAATCCCAAAACCCGGAACATCGTGAATCACAAACTACAGAAGGAAAAATCTAGTGTCTCTATATATCAGAATCTAACAAGGAAAAATACAGAAGATAATGGACATGAGAAAGAGTAGAAGGGGACTCCGAGGACTGCGAACGCGGCAGATATACCTTGAAATCTCCAAAGCGATCCCGGCTCACTGATAGTGCGGCTGATAAGGTACACCTGGATCTGCACACGAAAAACATGTGCAGAGAGTAACATGAGTACATCACAATCGGTACTCAGTAAGTACCAAGTCTAATCTCGGTCGAGTAGTGACGAGGTCAGGTCAAGGCCCTACTGGCAATTATGTAATAAAACAATATAGAGTGTAATACCATAATAAAATAAAGGCTGAAATTTAACAACAATGAAATCATAGAAGGTAACAACTTAGTACACAAAAACACAACAGGGGATCTCCCGAGATACCGTCTCGTAGTCCCAAACGTAAATATGCAGGAGGATCTCTCGAAATACTATTCCGTAGTCCCAAAGTAAATGTGCAGGGATCTCCCGGAATACCGTTCCATAATCCCAAAGTAAATGTGCAGTACAGGGGGATCTCCCGAAATACGGTTCCGTAATCCCAAAGTAAATATGCAGTACAGGGGATCTCCCGGAATACCGTTCCGTAGTCCCAAAGTAAATATGCAGCGCGAATGATAGAAATACAACTACATCACGAAATTTTTACAATTTAGACTAAGTACCAGTCAGGGAAGAAGCAGGAAATTCACTAAGCATGTTGCACATAATTCACATAAACAATTAAGACACGTAGACATGTTGTATTAGACTAAACATGATAGCTACACATATTGGAATAACTCAATTAAGAATGAAAATAGTTTAGTACTCATTAAAATAGTATAACTCAAAATAACAGGAAAACATGTTGCTGCTCGGTAAGAAAATCGGGTTTTACCACGACTAGCCCGTGTATGTACTCGTCACCTCACGTACACGGCGCTCACATAACACAATAGTTCCAAATCTTAAGAGAATTTCCCCCACACAAAGTTAGGCAAGCCACTTACCTCGAGTCAAGCTAAATCAATCCGTAAGAATGCCCTTTCCACGAATATCCGGCTCTCAATGGCCCAAATCTAGCCAAAAGCAATTACATATCATAATTACAACCATAATAGACTCATCTAATTAATTAAATCTATATTTTAACAAATATTCTGAAATTCGCCCTAAAACGTTGACACGGGCCCACGTCTCGGAATCGGGTAAAAGTCACAAAATCCGAAAGCCTATTCACTCACGAGTCTAACCATATTAATTTTACTAAAATCTGACATCAAATGGTCCTCCAAATCTTGAATTCAAACTCCCAAATCCCTAGCCTCCAACTTCCAATTTCCACCTTAAATATACACTAACTAGGTGAGAAAATACATGGGGAAGCATGATTATTGATCAAAAATAAGCACAAGGGACTTACCTCAAGAAATCCCTCGAAATTGTTCTCAAAGATTTCCTTAAACCGAGTTGCAAAGTCCAAAAATGACAAAAATCGCGAAGCCCTTCGGTTTTAACCACTGCCCAGGTATTTCCGCACCTGCGGAGCCTGGGCTCGCACCTGCGGGTGCGCTTGTGCGACAAAATGTGCGCATCTGCGTAAATCACTTACCCCTTCTGCCTTCGCACCTGCGATGAAAGGGCCGCATCTGCGCGTGCGCGCCTGCGGAATTCCCTTCCTCTTTTGCAGACCTTGCGCACCTGCGAAGACCCCTAACGCATCTGCGGGCATCGCAGATGTGGAAATTAGCTCGCACCTGCGACCCCTGGAAGTCCTCCATTTTTCCGCTTCTGCGCCAATTTGCTCGCACCTGCGGGCAGCTTTGCGCAGGTGTGATTACAGCAGAACCAACAAAAGCACCAGATTTTCCTAAGTCCAATTTCATTCCGTTAAGCATCCGAAACACACCCGAGCCCCCCCGAGACCTCAACCAAACCTACCAAATCAATCCTATAACACTATACAAACTTAGGCGAGCTCTCAAATCACATCAAACAACGCTAAAATCACGAATCACCCTCCAATTCAAAATTAAAGAACTTGAAACTTCAAAATTCTACAACCAATACCGAAACCTATCAAATCACATCCGATTGACCTCAAATTTTGCGCACAAGTCATAATCAATATTATGGACCTACTCCAACTTCCAGAATCGGAAAACGACCCCGATATCAAAAATTCCACTACCGTCCCAAAACTCCAAAAATTCAACTTTCGCCATTTCAAGCCTAAATGAGCTACAGACCTCCAAAATACAATCCGGACACGCCTCTAAACCCAAAATCATCTAACGGAGCTAATGGAGCTAACGGAACTGACGGAATTCTATTTCAGAGTCGTATTCACACAATTCCGACTACGGTCTAAATCCTAAGGCTTAAGCTCTCATTTAGGGACTAAGTGTCCCAAAACACTCCGCAACTCAAAATCAATCATCCCGGCAAGTCACAATAGATGAAAAAAATATGGGGAAAGCAATTAATAGGGGTTCGGGGCTCTGACTCTCAAAACTACCGGCCGGGTCGTTACATCCTCCCCCTCTTAAAACAATCGTTCATCTTCGAACGAGCATAGAGACATATCTGAAGTGGTGGAAAGATGAGGATAACGGATGCGCATGTCCTGCTCGGTCTCCCAAGTCGCCTCCTCGGCCGGCTGTCCCCTCCAATGAACCTTCACGGAAGCAATGTTCTTTGATCTTAGCTTCCTGACCTTCCTGTCTAAAATATCCACTGGCTCCTCAACCTAAGATAGATCCTTGTCCAATTGAACTGAGCTGAAATCCAACACATGGGACGGATCGCCGTGATACTTTCGGAGCATAGAAATATGGAATATCCGATAAACTCTTGCTAGACTAGGAGGCAAGGCAAGCTCATAAGCAACCTCCCCAACTCGATGCAACACCTCAAATGGACTAATAGACCTTGGGCTCAGCTTGCCCTTCTTTTCAAACCTCATAACGCCCTTCATAGGCAAAACCCGAAGCAAGAATCGCTCTCCAACCATGAATGCCACATCGCGAACCTTCTGGTCCACATAACTCTTCTGTCTGGACTGGGTTGTGCGAAGTCTATCCTGAATCACCTTCACTTTTTCTAAGGCATCCTGAACTAATTCCGTACCCAATAATCTGGCCTCATCGGGTTCAAACCAACCCACTGGGGACCGACACCACCTACCGTACAGAGCCTCATACGGTGCCATATGAATGCTGGACTGATAACTGTTATTGTAAGCAAACTCCGCAAGTGGAAAGAACTGGTCCCAAGCACCCCCAAAATCTATCACACACGCACGGAGCATATCCTCTAATATCTGAATAATGCGCTTGGACTGCCCGTCCGTCTGAGGGTGAAATGCTGTGCTCAATTCAACCCTAGTACCCAACTCATGATGTACAGCTCTCCAGAACCGTAATGTAAACTACGTACCCCGATCAGAGATAATATATACCGGTACACCATGAAGCCTGACGATCTCACGGATGTAGATTCGATCTAGCTGCTCGGAAGAATAGGTAGTCATCAGAGGAATGAAATGAGCCGACTTGGTCAACCTATCCACAATCACCCAAACTGCATCAAACTTCCGCTGAGTCCGTGGCAGACCAACAATGAAGTCCATAGTGATCCGCTCCCATTTCCACTCTGGAATCTCTATCTTCTGAAACAACCCACCCGGTCGCTGATGCTCATACTTCACCTGCTGGCAATTTAGACATCTAGCCACAAACTCTACTATGTCTTTCTTCATCCTCCTCCATCAATAATGTTGCCTCAGGTCTTGATACATCTTCGCGGCACCCGGATGAATGGAGTACCGCGAGTTGTGAGCCTCCTGAAGAATCGACTCACGCAAACCATCTAAATTGGGCACACATAGCCTGCCCTGCATCCTCAATGCACCATCATCTCCAATAGTAACCTCTTTAGCATCACCGTGCTGGACCATGTCCTTGAGGACAAGCAGATAGGGGTCATCATACTGACGCACCCTGATACGATCATAAAGAGAAGACCGAGAGACCACACAAGCCAATACTCGATTCGGCTCGGAAATATCCAATCTCATAAACTGGCTGGCTAAGGCCGGAACATCCAATGCCAATGGCCTCTCTACTGCTGGTAGATATACTAAACTCCCCAAACTCTCTGCCCAGTGACTCAAAGAATCGGCCACCATATTGGCCTTCCCAGGGTGGTACAAAATAGTGATATCATAATCCTTAAGTAGCTCCAACCACCTCAGCTGACATAAGTCAAGATCTTTCTGCTTAAACAGATGCTGCAAACTCCGATGATCGGTGTAAATCTCACAAGGAAGACCATACAAATAATGCTGCCATATCTTTAAGGCATCAACAATAGCTGCTAACTCACGATCGTGGACAAGATAGTTCTTTTCGTGCACCGTCAGCTATCTGGACGCGTAGGCAATCACCCTACCATCCTGTATCAACACCGCGCCGAGACTAATCTGCGATGCATCACAATATACAGTATAAGACCCCGAACCTGTAGGTAATACCAATACTGGGGCTGTAGTCAAAACTATCTTAACCTTCTGAAAGCTCTCCTCACATTCCTTTGTCCACCTGAATGGAGCATCCTTCTGGGTCAGCCTGGTCATAGGTGCTGCAATAGATGAGAATCCCTCTACAAAGCGATGGTAATACCCCGCTAAACCAAGAAAACTCTGGATCTCTATAGCTGAGGACGGCCCGGGCCAACTCTGCACTGCTTCAATCTTCTTCGAATCTACCTTGATCCCATCACAAGACACTATGTGGCCCAAGAATGCCATTGAATAAACCCAGAATTCACACTTAGAAAATTTTGCATACAACATCTTCTCCCTCAAAGTCTAAAGCACGGTCCTCAGGTATTGCTCATGATCTTTCCGAGACCGAGAATATACCAGGATGTCATCAATAAATACAATGACGAAGGAATCAAGATAAGGTTAGAATACACTGTGCATCAAATGCATAAAGGCTGCTGGGGCATTGGTCAGCCCAAATGACATGACAAGAAAGTCATAGTGGCCATATCTGGTCCTGAAAGCAGTCTTCGAGATATCCGGCTCCCAAATCTTCAACTGATGATAACCTGAACGTAAGTCAATCTTGGAAAACACTCGAGGCAATGGGTACCTGTTCTTCACTGTGACTTTGTTCAACTGGCGGTAATCAATACACATCCGCATAGAATCATCCTTCTTCTTCACAAATAAGACAGGAGCACCCCAAGGTGACACACTGGGCCGAATGAAGCCTTTATCAAGCAATTCTTGTAACTGCTCTTTGAACTTCTTCAATTCAGGAGGAGCCATACGATATGGAGGAATAGAGATGGGCTGAGTGCCCGGCAACAAATTAATGCCAAAATCAATATCTCTGTCGGGCGGCATGCCCGAAAGATCAGCTGGAAACACATCTGGAAAGTCTCTCACTACTGGAATTGACTCAACCGTAGGGGTATCAATACTGACATCTCTCACATAAGCTAGATACGCGTCACACCCCTTTTCAACCATTCGTTGAGCTTTAAGAAAAGAAATAACTCTGCTGGGAGTATACTCTAAGGTACCTCTCCACTCTAATCGCGGTAAACCTAGCATAGCCAGCGTTACGGTTTTAGCGTGACAATCAAGAATAGCATAATGGGGCGACAACCAGTCCATGCCCAAAATCATATCAAAGTCCACCATGCTGAGCAATAATAAATCGGCTCTCGTCTCAAAACCACTAAGAGCAATCAAACACGACCAATACACGCAGTCCACAATAAAAGAATCTCCCACAAAAGTAGATACATAAGTAGGGGAACTCAAAGAATCCCGAGATACGCCCAAATACGGAGCAAAATAAGAGGACACATAAGAATATGTAGAGCCTGATCAAATAATACCGACACATCTCTATGACAGACCGGAACAATAATTGTAATGACAGAATCAGAAGCAATTGCCTCTGTACGGGCAGAAAGTGCATAATATTTGGCCTGGCCTCCCCCTCTAGGGCGACCTCTACCTCCCCGATCTCCACCTCGAGCTGGTTGAATAGTTGGGGTGGCGGCTGGTGCTGTAATCATAGCCTGATGACCCGGTGGAGCATGCTGTGGCTGAAAAGTCTATGGAGGTGCACCCCTCCTAATCTTGGGGCAATCCCTCACCATGTGGCGAGTGTCGCCATACTCAAAACAAGCTCTGGGAGGGCGTGGCTGCTGTGACTGTCTCGGGCCAGGTCTGCTGGACTGGCCGCTAGGAATACCCCGTGCAGTAGGCACACTAGATACTAGCAGTGCATAATAAGGCTCTTGGGGTCTACAAGGAGCTGGAACACCGCTGGAGGCTGGAAGAGCTGAATGAACGGGGTGGCTCACATAACCCCTACCATGGCGAGCTATTGGAGCATGAGCTCCAGAATAATAACCCGCCTCTCAAGACCTTTTGGCCTCCTTCTCCTCTCTATCCCGGGCAAACATGTCCTCAAATCTCCTGGCAATACCCACAACCTGCTGATAAGAAATATCCATCTCCAATTCCCTGGCCATACTACTCCGGATGCTATGATGGAGACCCTCAATAAACCGTTGAACCCTCTCTCGAACTGTGGCAACTAAGGCCAGTGCATGTCGGGCCAAATCACTGAAGCAAACTACATACTCTGACACAGTCATAGCACCCTGGCGCAGCTGCTCAAACTCTGCGTGCCATGAGTCCCTGAGGCTTTGAGGGACATGCTCTCTCAAAAACATGTCCGAGAACTGAGTCCACGTAAGTGAAGCTGCCTCAGCCGGACTACTCAACTCATAAGCATGCCACCACTGATAGGCAGCTGCTCTAAGATGGAATGTGGTAAAAGAAACCTCGCCCATCTCCGCTACGCCCATAGTACGGAGAATACGATGGCACTCCTCCAGAAAACCCTGAGCATCATCTGTAGCCAATCCGCTGAAAGTAGGTGGGTGGCACTTCTTGTACCTCTCAAGTCTGAGCTTCTCCGCTTCAGAAGCTGCTGCCCTAACCTCGGGCTAAGCTGGAGCTACCGGCTACATTAGTACAATCTCTGGAACCCCGGTCGACCTGAACTCGCTGATATGGAGTACCGGTGACGGGAGTCTGTATTCCTCCCCCGGCCTGAGATATGGCAGGAGCAAGTGGAATCAATCCAGCATGAGCTAAGGTGCTGAACATGCTCAGAAACTGGGCTAGAGTATCCTGGAGGGCTGGTCCAGCAACATGTATCACAGGTGTCTGCCCTCCAGCTTGAGCTATTGGGGGCTCCTCTGTAGAAGCTCGTGCGGGTGCTCTGGCTGCACCACGTAGACGTCCTCGGCCTCTACCCCGGCCCCAGCCTCTCGCGGCTCTAGTAGGGGGCGCAGGTGCCTGTTCATCTGATCCGCTTGTACGTGTCCTCACCATATGTGAGAGAATAGAACACAGAAATTCAGAATCTCTGAAGTCAACAATTTTCGCACGACAAGGAATCAAAGTAGTGAAATTTTCCTAACAGTTCCATAGCCTCCCGAAGATAAGTACAGACGTCTCCGTACCGATCCGCGAGACTCTAATAAATCGGTTTGTGACTCACGACACCTACGAACCTAGAGCTCTGATACCAACTTGTCACGACCTAATTTTCCATCCGTGTGATGTCGTGACGGCACCTAGTCTCTACAACTAGGTAAGCCTAATATTTTGCGAAATATTGAAATAAAAATATAAATTTAACCAATTATTCAAAAATACACAACAAATCCCAAAACCCGGAACATCGTGAATCACAATCTACAGAAGGAAAAATCTAGTGTCTCTATACATCAGAATCTAACAAGGAAAAATACAGAAGATAATAGACATGAGAAAGAGTAGAAGGGGACTCCGAGGTCTGCGAACGCAGCAAATATACCTTGAAGTATCCAAAGCGATCCCGGCTCACTGATAATGCGGCTGATAAGGTACATCTGGATCTGCACACGAAAAACATGTACAGAGAGTAGTATGAGTACACCACAATCGGTACCCAGTAAGTGCCAAGCCTAACCTCGGTCGAGTAGTGACGAGGTCAGGTCAAGGCCCTACTGGCAATTATGTAATAAAACAATATAGAGGGTAATACCGTAATAAAATAAAGGCTGAAATTTAACAACAATGTAATCATAGAAGGTAACAGCTTAGTACACAGAAACACAACAGGGGATCTCCCGAGATACCATCTCGTAGTCCCAAATGTAAATGTGCAAGGGAATCTCCCGAAATACCGTTTCGTAGTCCCAAAGTAAATGTGCAGGGGGATCTCCCGGAATACCGTTCCGTAGTCCCAAAGTAAATGTGCAGTTGTCACGACCCCAAATTCCCTCCGTAGGATGTCGTGATGGCACCTAGTCTCTAAGACTAGGTAAGCCTATCAATGCGGAATAATAATAAATATCTGAAATAAATAAACTACAATTCAAACAATTTCAACTCCCAAAACCCGGTAGAAATAAGTCACAAGCTTCTAAGAATTTATTCTTAATGTCTCTATATGTCAAGGTCTAGATAAAATATAAGGAAGCAACATAAAATGATAGAAGGGGACTCCGGAGTCTGCGGACGCTGGCAGATATACCTCGAAGTCTCCGTGCGCAGGTAACTCAATGACGTCTAGGCTGGTAAAATATACATGGATCTGCACAAAAAGATGTGCAGAAGCGTAGTATGAGTACACCACAGCGGTACCCAGTAAGTGCCAAGCCTAACCTCGGTAGAGTAGTGACGAGGTCAGGTGAGGCCCTACTGGAATATAATAATGGCATGGTAAAATGTTTATCAATGTAGTAAAATAAAATGACATTGAAAATGAATCAAATAGTATGTCACATTTAATGACACCAAATAATTGCAAATAATATCTCGTGGAAATCAAAACAGAATTTCCTTCAACTTTATGAAAATCACAATAATAATCAAAGGCAACTACGGCCATAAATCAATATCAACAAGGGCACTCCCGAGGTACCGCCTCGTAGTCCCAAATCATAAATAAATTCACAATATCTCATTTCCTTATATCACCGCGGGAGCCTTCACAATTTATTTAAAGAAAATATTTTTCCCGAAATAGCATCCCGCGTTTTAGCCACCCTTATCACACCGCATGACTTCTAGTAGTTCCCCTACTAGCCACGCGTATCAAGCCACCCTTATCTCACCGCATGCATTTCAACACCCAGACCTTATACCACCGCATGCGTATCAATATCACAATATATCACAATTTACACCTCAAGTGCTCAAATAATTTAACTTGCCAAAATAATTCAACAACAATATTTTTTCACAATAAAGAGCTCACGGCTCATGCCAAAATAAATCATCAATAATAGTTTGTCATAATAAAGAGCTCACGGCTCATGCCAAAATAAATCATCAATAATAGTTTTCCACAATAAAGAGCTCACAGCTCATGTCAAAATAATTCATCAATAATATTCTTCCACAATAAAGAGCTCACGGCTCCCTCACAATGAGTATAAAAATATTCAGGAGTAAATAATTTAGGAAAATAATATTTCAAAATCTTTACTACGTTGCTTCAATATCAAGTTTAAAAATGTCAAATACTTCATATTAATAATATTTAATTTAAAGAAAATCAACCTTCAAATAATGCACAGAATAAAAGAAACCAAGTTTCAACTAAACAGGTAAAACAATTAGTAAGAAAAGATCAAACAAATTTAAAGTATATATCTCACATCAATGATGAAGAATATAACAAGATAAAATAATTTAATAAATATGCAACAGTGATCTACACAATTTAAAAATATAATCTTTCACAAATTAACCCGTGTACACACTCGTCACCTCGTGCACACGACTTTCAACACATTTTAATAATCACATCAAAAAGAATCCTAGGAGAAATTTCCCCCACACAAGGTTAGACAAGTCACTCACCTCGACTTGCTCCAATTTAATCAAGTATTATGCTTTTTCCTCGATTTTCTGACTCCGATCGACTCGTATCTAGTCATAATTAATTCGATATAGTCAACAAAAATTATAGTAATCAATTCCATAAGAAAATATTACATTTTCATTAAAATCCGAAATTAGCTCAAAATTTGCCCATGGGGCCCACATCTCTGAATCCGGCAAAACTTATAAAATCCGACAACCCATTCAATTACGAGTCCACCCATACCAATTTTACCAAAATCCGATAACAACTCGACCTCCAAATCTTAAATTTTTGTTTTTGGAAGATTTTGCAAAAATCTTGATTTTTCTTCCATAAATTCACGGATTTATGATGTAAATGAGTATGGAATCATGAAATATAATCAATATAGGATAAGGAACACTTACCCCAATGTTTTCCCGTGAAAATCGCCCAAAAATCGCCCAAAAATCGTGCTCCATAAATCCAAAACGAAATGAATGAAATGAGCATTTTTGGTCCTTAAATTTCTGTCAATCCGTCACTAAAAGTCCATTTTTCGTCACTAAAAATCTACCAGAAACAGCTCTACCAGTCTTACTTAAATTGATCATAACTTTATGTACAAATGTCCAAATGATAAATGGTTTAACTTTATGGAAACTAGAATCCACCGACTACAACTTTCATGTTTTGCAATTATTCCGATTACTTATGCATTGTGAGATATAAGCTCCCAAAGTTGGCTGCATGCATCAGAATTTCTAGCGAAATTTCTGGCGAAACTGCTCTACCAGCCTTCTTTCAATCCATCATAACTTTCTGTACAAATGTCCAAATAATACATAGTTTAACTTTATGGAACCTATAATCATACGACTACAACTTTCATGTTTTGCACATTTTCTGATTCCTTATGCATTGCGAGATATAAGCTTTCAAAGTTGGCTCCACGCACGGAATTTCTGCAACAGAAATTTCCAGCACTCTTTGTCCGAAATCCATTCCATTTACCTTCCGAAATCCACCCGAGACCCTCGGGACCTTAACCAATTATTTCAACATGTCCCAAAATACCATACAAACTTAGTCAAGCCTTCAAACTACATCAAATAACATCAAAACGACGAATCGCACCTCAAATCAAAATCAATGAACTTTGAACTTTCAAATTCTATATCTTGTGTCGAAACACATTAAATCAATTCGGAATGACTTCAAATTTTGCACACAAGTCATAAATGACATAACTGAGTTATAAAAATTTTCAGAATCGGATTTTGACCCCGATATCAAAAACTCAACCTCTCGGTCAAACTTCCCAAAAATTCAACTTTCGGCATTTCAAGCCGAATTCTACTACGGACTTCCAAATAAAATTTCGATCACGCTCCTAAGTCTAAAATCACCATACAGAGCTGTTGTAATCTTCAAAATTCTATTCCGGGGTTGTTTGCACATAATTTGACATCCGGTCACTATTTGAACTTAAATTTTTAATTTTTCATCAAAATTTCATATCTTGGGCTAGGAACCTCGGAATTTGATTCCGGGCATACAACTAAGTCCCAAATCATGATACAGACATACCAAAATTGTCAAAACATTGATCCGAGTCTGTTTGCTCAAACTGTTGACCAAAGTCAACTCAATTGAGTTTTAAAGCTCTAATTCACATTTAAATTCATTTTTCACCTGAAAACTTTCCGAAAACTTTTTACGGATTGCACACGCAAGTCGAGTAATGATAAATAGTACTTTTCGAGGTCTTAAAATATAGAATTAATTATTAAATTTAAAGATGACATTTTGGGTCATCACAGCAGTAGAGGAGGATCTCCCGGAATACGATTTCGTAGTCCCAAAGTAAATATGCAGTACAGGGGATCTCCCGGAATACCGTTCCGTAGTCCCAAAGTAAATATGCAGCGCGAATGATAGAAATACAACTACATCACGAAATTCTTACAGTTTAGACTAAGTACCAATCAGGGAAGAAGCAGGAAATTCACTAAGCATGTTACACATAATTCACATAAACAATTAAGACATGTAGACATGTTGTATTAGACTAAACATGATAGCTACACATATTGGAATAACTCAATTAAGAATGAAAATAGTTTAGTACTCATTAAAATAGTATGATTCAAAATAACAGGAAAACATATTGCTGCTTGGTAAGAAAATCGGGTTTTACCACAACTAGCCGGTGTATGTACTCGTCACCTCACGTACACGGCGCTCACATAACACAATAGTTCCAAATCTTAAGGGGATTTTCCCCACACAAAGTTAGGCAAGCCAGTTAGCTCGAGTCAAGCTCAATCAATCCGTAAGAATGCCCTTTCCATGAATATTCGGCTCTCAATGGCCCAAGTCTAGCCAAAAGCAATTACATATCATAATTACAACCATAATATACTCATCTAATTAATTAAATCAATATTTTAACAAAACTTTCAAAATTCGCCCTAAAAAGTCGACACGGGTCCACGTCTCGAAATCGGGTAAAAGTCACAAAATTCGAAAGCCTATTCACTCACGAGTCTAACCATATCAATTTTAATAAAATCCAACACCAAATGGTCCTCCAAATCCAGAATTCAAACTCCCAAATCTCTAGCCTCCAACTTCCAATTTCCAACTTAAATGCATACTAACTAGGTGGAAAAATACATGGGGAGGCATGATTATTGATAAAAAAAATAAGCACAAGGGACTTACCTCAAGAAATCCCTCGAAAATGCTCTCAAAAATCGCCCTAAACCGAGTTGCAATGTCCAAAAATGACAAAAATCGCGAAGCCCTTCAGTTTTAACCACTGCCCAGGTATTTTCTCACCTGCGGAGCCTGGGCTCGCATTAGCGGGTGCGCTTGTGCGGCAAAATGTGCGCATCTGCGAAAATTACTTACCTCCTCTACCTTCGCACCTGCGATGAAAGGGCCGCATCTGCGTGTGCGCGCCTGCGGAATTCCCTTCCGCTTCTGCAGACCTTGCGCACCTGCGAAGACCCCTAGTGCATCTGCGGGCATCGCAGATGCGGAAATCACCTCGCACCTGCGACCGCTGGAACTCCTCCATTTTTCCTCTTCTGCGCCAATTTGCTCGCACCTGTGGGCTCGCACCTGCGGGCAGCCTTGCGCAGGTGCGATTACAGCAGAACCAACAAAAGCACCAGATTTTCCTAAGTCCAATTTCATTCCGTTAAGCATCCGAAACACACCTGAGGCCTCCCGGGACCTCAACAAACCTACCAATCAATCCTATAACACTATACAAACTTAGTCGAGCTCTCAAATCATATCAAACAATGCTAAAATCATGAATCACCCTCCAATGCAAACTTAAAGAACTTGAAACTTCAAAATTCTACAACCGATGCCGAAACCTACCAAATCACGTCCGATTGACCTCTAATTTTGCGCACAAGTCATAATTAATATTACGGACCTACTCCAACTTCCAGAACCGGAAAACGACCCCGATATTAAAAATTTCACTACCGGCCCAAAACTCCAAAAATTCGACTTTCGCCATTTCAAGCCTAAATGAACTACGAACCTCCAAAATACAATCCGGACACGCCCCCAAACCCAAAATTACCTAACGGAGCTAACGGAACCGACGAAATTCCATTCCAGAGTTGTCTTCATACAGTTCTGACTATGGTCCAAATCCTAAGGCTTAAGCTCTTATTTAGGGACTAAGTGTCTCAAAATACTCAGAAACTCAAAACCAATCATCGCGGCAATCACAATAGCAAAAATAGATATGGAAAAAGTAATTAATAGGGGTTCGGAGCTCTAACTCTCAAAACGACCGCCCGGGTCGTTACAGATGCATTACCAAAGTGGCTAAGTCATAGAGGACATTATTTTCTAACACATGGTTGCCAAGGTTAGGGAGTTAGTCTCTTTTCAACTTTTTTATAAATTTTATAAATTTGAAAACATATGACAGTTCATAATATAATATGACATGAATATTATAAAATTACTTTTTACTTTATATTGTATGTGTTGATATTACTTATAAAGGTAATATTATAAACATAAGAACAAGGGATAGACTTTTCACGTCGTCATTACTAGAGTGGTAATATCTAAATAGGTGTAAAAATTAAACTATTATCTAATAATCCGAATTTCATTCAAAAGAAAAATCTTAGTAAAATTATACAAAAATAATTTTGTTAGATTTAAATATCCGATAACATTTTAATGTAGTATAAATTAGGGCTTAGAATCAACAAAATGATAGATGTTTCCTACAAATTGTTAGGTTTATAATATTAATCTTTGTAAATATTTAGTTGTAAAGTATTAATCTAGAGAAAAACAAAGGAAGATATCAATACAATTATTTAATTATTGTGTGTAGATATAGAATTAGTTTATATTGTATTGTTTGTTTCCAAATAGAAAGAAACAGAAGGCCAAGTGCGAAACCAAAACAAGACATCTTGTTTGACTATTATGATTGGTTACAACTACCGCCAAAGGATGTGGTGCGGTGGATGGGGCTGCTCCTCCCTTAACTAGAGGTCTCGGGTTCGAGTCCTGAGTATGGAAAAATCCTTGGCAGGGAGCGCTACTCCCCGAATGGGGCCCTACCCGGCGCGAATCCGAATATACTCGGGCTCTAATACAGGTATCGGACAACGGATGGGAAATAAAAAAAAATAGGATTGGTTACAACGCAAAATGATACAGTATGATTTTATTTGTTCATTATATGCAGAAAAAAATAGTATAGAAAGAAAAGAGAATGCAAACGAAAAAGAAAAAGAAGGAAAGAGAATGCAAAAATATAAATATGTTGAAGTTAAATATATGCTCTTTTAATATTAAATTTGAGGGTTTTCTGGCCCTTGAAAAATGTCATTCACCTTTTTTACCCTTTAAATAAATTACACTAGACATAGTTATTTTTAATATTTAAGATAGTCATTTAAGTATTTTTAAATATTTAGGATTTCGAGTTTTATTTATTGAATTCTTCCTTGTTTAAACTAGGCAAGACAACATATTTGTAAAAGAACCATAACACCCAAAAAATTAAAGTAGGAAAGTTTCATCCACTCAGAACCTTTTTACATTTAAGAGACTTTATTCTTTGTATAAAATTATAACAAATAATTTTTTATAATTTTATTATTTTCGTAACAAGAAAAAAGGTTAATTGAAAGAGAATAAACATAAAACTACATATAAAGTCTCGTGCACTTAGAACTCCTTTTAAGTTTGGGAATGCTTATTCTAATGTGATAGAATAATAAAATATGCGTTGCTCTTTTAGTGTGAATATTTCAAAGGATATTCATTGAAATGATCCAACCGGTCATTTTAATTTTTAGAACCCCGCTCCTTAAAAATAAAATTTTTTGTATGTGCTTTTAATGATTTATGACTTGCGGGGATGGTTGGTTCGGGATTTGGAAGTGTTTGGGTTGAAATCGGAACACTTGGTTCCTTAAGCTGGCTTTAAAAGGCCAAGTTTAACTTCAAAAATGACTCCGGAATAGAATTTTGACGATTCCAACAGCTCCGTATGATGATTTTGGACTTAGGAGCGTGTTCGGAATTTTATTTGGAAGTCCGTAGTTAAATTAGGCTTGAAATGGCTAAAATAGGAATTTAAGTTTGGAAATTTGACCGGGGAGTTGACTTTTTTAATATCGGGGTTGGAATCCAGTTCCAAAAATTTTTATAGCTCCGTTATGTCTTTTATGATTTGTGTGCAAAATTTGAGGTCAATCGGAGTTGATTTGATAGGTTTCGTCATCGAATGTAGAAGTTGGAATTCTAAGTTTCATTAAGCTTGAATTGGAGCGCAATTCGTGGTTTTAGCATCTTTTTAGGTGATTTGAGGTTTCAAATAAGTTCGTATGATATTTTAGAACTTTTTTGTATATTTAGTTGAGGTTCCGAGGGCCTCGGATGAGTTTCGGATGGCTAACGGATCAAAAGTTGGACTTAAAAAGCTATTATAATTTTTCCTTCTGCTAGATATTCTGGGCTGTGATCGAGCCCAAGATCGAGCTCAGATATCGAGCCCAGGGTCGACGTATTGAGTCGAAGCCAGGGACGAGGCTCAGTATCGAAGCCACGATCGAAGGTCCAGCTCGAGGGCCATGATCGAAGGCAAGGCTCGAGGGCCAGGATCAAGAGCCAAGATTGAGGGTCACAATCGAAAGCACATGCTCGATGCCATGATCGAGGTGATGACCGAGTCCCAGGCTTGAGGCCATGATCGAGGCCATGACCGAAGCCCAGGCTCGAGAGCCACGATCGAAGCCACGATCGAGGCCCAATTCCGAAGGCTGCCTGGGCAAATTTATAAAAGAGAGCATTCGTCCCATTTGCCATTTTTGACGAACTTGAGCTTGAGCAGAGGCGACTTTTGACAGATATTTAAGGAAATATATTGGGGTAAGTGATTCTAACTCAGATTTGGTCTATATACACAAATATATCATTGTTTTCACCATTTAATTAGTATTTTGAGATCGAAATTTGGAATTTTTTTAGAAATCTCATAGAAACGAATTTTTGAGACTTCGGTATCGATTTAGAGTCGAATTTGAGTGAAACGGGTATGGTTGGACTTGTAATTTAATGGGTTATCGGATTTCGTAACTTTCACCGGATTCCTAGATGTGGGCCCTACAGACGAATTTTTAATTAATTTCGGATTTTTATTGAAAATGTAGTATTTTCTTATAAAATTGATTCCTATAAATTTTAGTGATCGTATCGAAGTATTTTTTGGTTAGATTCGAGCCAATCGAAGTTGGATAATCGAGGAAAAGGCCTGCTAGTGGATTAAATTGGAGCAAGATGAGGTAAGTCTCTTGTCTAATCTTGTGAGGGAAAAATTACGTCATAGGTGATTAAATTAATAATTATTGTTAATTGTGGGGGCTACATACGCACGAGGTGATGAGAGTCCATGCGTAGCTACTATTAATGCTAAAGTCCGGATAGTTTAGGACTCAAAAGTATGAATTACTTGTGTAAATTGTATTCTTTACTTAATTAAATTACTTGATATATATATATATATATATATATATATATATATATATATATATAGTGAATTGTTAGGGAAGATATTAAAGGATGAAAATCCCATATGCTTAATTTTCTGTATAAATTAATTAATTATTAAGAAAAATTATTCTTCCTCAATAAATATACTCTCCTTCCGGAGGTACATAAGAAAATGTCATCCTTTATTGTGGAGCGGGCCGAACGCCTCGGCAGGATAAATGCATCTATGGATCGTGCCGCACGTCCCTCGACAGTGTACACGAAACTCTGGATCGAGCCGTATGACCTCGGCAGAAATCGTGCTTAATAATAATAATAATTACACGATACTTGAACAATTTATTGCAGCTTGTAACGCTATTTGATAAATTAAAAATTTATTGAAATTGAATTGCAGCTTGTAAAGCTATTTGATAAATTGAAAATTTATTGAAGTTGAATTGCAGCTTGTAAAACTATTTGATAAATTAGATTTTTTATTGAAATTGAAGGATTTAATTAATAAATTGGAAATTGTTGCATTTTAAGGATTTTTATTATTTCTGCTAATTGAATAAAATTATTGTTAACTCTGTGAATCATGCTGATTTGAATAATTATAATTTATTCCATTTATTATTGTTGATTCTTAGTGTCACGACCCAATTTCACCTATAGGTCATGATGACACCCAACACTATAGCTAGGCAAGCCAACTAATAAATTAAACATATATCGATAAAATTTAATTCCAAGGAAAACTATAAGACACCAAATTCTACCAATGTGTGTGCCAAGACCTGGTGTCACACGTGTATGAGCATCTAGTAGATTATACAAAACTCCAAATACTATCTGAAATAAAAATAGATACAATTAAAAATACAAGAAGAGGCACTGGTAGCTGCAGGACGACTCAGAAAGACAGCTCACCACTACACCCCTAGATAACGAGGATGTGCGATGATAGGTCCTTCACTAGTATCTGTCTCAGATCCTGCACAAAAAGTGCAGCAAGTGTAGCATGAGTACGTAAACAATGTGTACCCAGTAAGTATCAAGCCTAATCTCGAAGTGATAGAAATGAGATGACCGACTTTGACACTCAATAAGGGTCAACAATAATAAATGAAATAATTATAATTATTCAAATCAGCATGATTCACAGAGTTAGCAATAATTTTATTCAATTAGCAGAAATAATAAAAATCCTTAAAATGCAACAATTTCCAATCTATTAATTAAATCCTTCAATTTCAAAAAAATAAAAATCTAATTTACCAAATAGCTTTACAAGCTGCAATTCAACTTCAATAAATTTCCAATTTATCGAATAGCTTTACAAGCTGCAATTCAATTTTAATAAATTTCTAATTTATCAAATAGCTTTACAAGTTGTAATAAACTGTTCAAGTATCGTGTAATTATTATTATTATTAAGCACGATTTCTGCCGAGGTCGTACGGCCCGATCCAGAGTTTCGTGTACACTGTCGAGGGACGTGCGGCACGATCCATAGATGTATCTATCCTGTCGAGGCGTTCGGCCCGCTCCACAAGAAAGGAGGACATTTTCTTATGTACCTTCGGAAGGAGAGTATATTTATTACAAGATAAATTCGGGAGGAAGAATAATTTCTCTTAACAATTAATTAATTTAAACAGAAAATTAAGCATATGGGATTTCCATCCTTTAATATCTTCCCTAACAATTCACAATATATAAATATATATATCAAATAATTTAATTAAGTAAAGAATACAATTTACACAAGTAATTCATGCTTTTGAGTCCTAAACTACTCAGACTTTAGCATTAATAGTAGCTACGCACGGACTCTCATTACCTCGTGCGTACGTAGCCCCCACAATTAACAACAATTATTAATTTAATCTCCTATGAGGTAATTTCTCCCTCACAAGATTAGACAAGAGACTTACCTCAATTTGCTCTAATTTAATCCACTAGAAGGCTTTTTCCTCGATTATCCAACTCTGAGTGGCTTGAATCTAGCCAAAATAATTCGATACAATTACTAAAAATTATAGGAAATAATTTCATAAGAAAATACTACATTTTTCAATAAAAATCCGAAATTAATTAAAAACTCGTCTGTGGGGTCCACGTCTCGGAATCCGGAAAAAGTTACGAAATCCGACTACCAATTCAATTACGAGTCCAACCATACTAGTTTCACTCAAATCCGACTCTGAATCGACACCGAAATCTCAAAAATTCGTTTCTATGAGATTTCTAAAAATTTCCCAAATTTCAATCTCAAAACACTAATTAAATGGTGTAAACAATGATATATTTGTGTATATAGACCAAATCCGAGTTAGAATCAATTACCCCAATGTATTTCCTTGAAAATCTGTCAAAAGTCGCCTCTGCTTAAGCTCAAGTTCATCAAAAATGGCAAATGGGACAAATGCCCTATTTTATGAATCTGCCCAGGCAGCCTTCGGATTTGGGCCTCGATCGTGGACCTCGAGCCTGAGACTTGGTCATGACCTCGATCATGGCATCGAGCCTGTGCCTTCGATTGTGACGCTCGATCTTGGGTCTCGATCCTGGCCCTCGAGCCTTGCCTTCGATCATGGCCCTCGAGATGGACCTTCGATCGTGGCTTCGACACTGAGCCTCGTCCCTGGCTTCGACTCAGGCCATCGACCCTGGGCTCGATATCTGGGCTCGATCTTGGGCTCTATCACAGCCCAGAATATCTAGCAGAAGGAAAAATTGCAGCAGCTTTTTAAGTCCAACTTTTGATCTGTTAACCATCTGAAACTCATCTGAGGCCCTCGGGACCTCAACCAAATAATACCAATAAGTCCTAAAACATCATACGAACTTATTTTGAACCTCAAATGACTTAAAACGACGCTAAAACCACGAATTACGCTCCAATTCAAGCTTAATGAAACTTAGAATTTCTAACTTCTACATTCGATGACGAAACCTATCAAATCAACTCCGATTGACCTCAAATTTTGCACACAAGTCATAAATCGCATAACGAAGCTATGAAATTTTTTAGAAATGGAATCCGGCCCCGATATAAAAAAGTCAACACCCCGGTGAAACTTTCAAACTTAAATTCTTGTTTTAGCCATTTCAAGCCTAATTTAACTACGGACTTCCAAATAAAATTCGAATACGCTCCTAAGTCCAAAATTACCATACAAAACTATTGGAATCATCAAAATTCTATTCCGGGATCATTTGCACATAATTCGACATCCGGTCACTATTTGAACTTAAACTTTTAATTTTTCATCAAAATTCCATATCTCGGGCTAGGGACCTCGGAATTTGATTTCAGGCATACGCCCAAGTCCCAAATTACGATACGGACCTACCGGAACTGTCAAAACACCAATCCGAATCTGTTTGCTAAAAATGTTGACCAAAGTCAACTCAGTTGAGTTTTAAAGCTCTAATTCACATAATCCATTTTTCACATAAAAACTTTTCGGAAAATTTTATGGATTGTGCACGCAAGTCGAGGAATGATAAAATAGTGCTTTTCGAGGTCTTAGAACACAAAATTAATTATTAAATTTAAAGATGACATTTTGGGTCATCACACTTAGTGAGTGTCAAAGCCGGCCATCTCGTCTCTACCACTTCGAGATTAGGCTTGATACTTGCTGGGTACACGTTGTTTACGTACTCATGCTACACTTACTGCACTTTTTGTGCAGGATCTGAGAAAGATACTAGTGGAGGACCTATCATCGCACATCCTCATTATCTAGGAGCATAGTGGTGAGCTACCTTTCTGAGTCGTCCTGCAGCTACCAGTTCCTCTTCTTGTATTTTTAATTCTGTCTATTTTCATTTCAGATAGTATTTGGAGTTTTGTATAATCTACTAGATGCTCATACACTTGTGACACCAGGTCTTGGCACACACATTGGTAGAATTTGGTGTCTTATATTTTTCCTTGGAATTAAATTTTATTGATATATGTTTAATTTATTAGTTGGCTTGCCTAGCTATAGTATTGGGCGCCATCATGACCTATAGGTGAAATTGGATCGTGACAATATGGTATCAGAACACTAGGTTCACGTACGTCTCACAAGTTATGAGCAGACCTAATAGAGTCTTGCGGATCGGTACAGAGACGTCTGTACTTATCTTAGAGAGGTTATAGGGTGTTAGGAAACTACCTTTATTCATATTCCATCATGCAATTAATGTAGTACTAAATATCCTTCTCTTATTCTCTCACAGATTGTGAGAACGCGCTCTAATAAGGTTCCAGACCAGGGAAGAGCTACTCTCCCAGTTCCTAGAGGCCGAGGGAGGGCTCCAGCCCGTGGTAGAGGGCAAGGACGTCCCAAGACTGTTAGTTATGCCTCCAGTGGGTCCAGCAGAGAATCCCATTATTGAGGAGCAGGGTGAGGTTCATGTGGCAGAGCCAGCTCCGGTGGATTTTAATCGGCACCGGGATTTCAGGATGTCATGGGTCGTATGCTGTGGTTCATGGACAATATGACTCAGGCCGGTTTATTTTCGGCAGACCCAGCCACATCTCAGGTGGGCGGGGGAGTAGAGACCCGTACCGCGCAGTCTCATGGACAGGCATTTGCTGTATATCAGACCTATGGTGCACTACCCGTGGGTGAAGCCCAGCCAGTAGCAGCAGCTACACCTGAGCCCAGGCCAGCTGTAGCCGTTGATCCTCAGAAACTATTGGACATATGGACTAGACTACATCCTCCTATCTTTGGGGGTGAGTGACATGAGGATCCCCAGGATTTCATTGATCGGTGCAAGGATAGACTGTACAACATGAGGATATTGGAGTCTCATGGGGTAGACTTTGCTACTTTTCAGCTAGAGGGCAGAGCCTGTAGATGGTGGCAGTCTTATGTTCTTGGCAGACCAGCCAATTCTCCTCCCATGACTTGGGAGAGGTTCACTCGTATCTTCCTGGACAGGTATATTCCACCCTCTCAGAGGGAAGAGTTACGGTTTTAGTTTTAGCAGCTCCAGCACGGTCAGATGTCATTGACCGATTATGAGGCGAGGTTCTATGAATTATCTCGCCATGCACTTATGATACTCCCTACTGAGGCGGAGAGAGTACAGAGATTTGTAGCTGGTTTACATACTGGCATTCAGGCCACTATGGCTCGAGAGGTTGAGATGGGTACTTCTTATGAGCTAGTCGTGGAGATAGCCCGGAGGATTGAGGGTGTACATCAGCGTAGCTGAGAGCAGGTTACTAGAAATAAGTGGTTTAGGTATTCTGGAGAGTTCAGAGGCACTCCGTCTAGGGGCAGAGGTCAGTTCGTGAGAGGGCAGTCCAGCAGCCCCCATATCCAGCACCACCGCCTCCTCGAGTTGCTCCAGAGCGACCCTATTTCAGTGCTATACCAGAGAGTTCTTATCACCCACCAGTTATTCAGGGTTCTTCTAGTGGGTATTCAGGTCACCAGGGCTAGACTTCTAGTGAGCAGCTTATCGCACCGAAAAGTTGTTACAAGTGCGGGGATCCCAGTCACATACGGAGATTCTGCCCTAGACTGCGGGGTAGACCAGTGCAGCATGGTCAGCAGCCTATGATTGCTGCACCAGTTGCTCCACCAGTAGTCCGACCACTAAGAGGTGGAGGACAGGTGGGTAGGGGCCGTCCTAGAGGTGGAGATCAGCCAGGCAGAGGCCAGCCAGTTGGCGCTCCATCTCGAATCTATGCTCTTCTGGCCACACCAGATGCAGAGGCCTCAGATGCCGTGATTACAGGTATTATTTCTGTTTGCGGCAAAGATGCCTCAGTATTATTTGATCCAGGATCTACGTATACATATGTGTCATCTCTATTTTCTCCATTCATGGGTGTTTCTCGTGAGTTCTTGAGTACTTCTTTTTATGTGTCCACTCTTGTGGGCGATTCTGTTGTTGTGAACCGTATCTACCGGTCCTGTGTTATTACATTCTATGGTTATGAAACTAGAGCAGATCTTTTATTAATTGAGATGACCGATTTTGAAATTATTCTGGGCATGGAATGGTTATCTTCGTATCATGCTATTCTAGATTGTCATGCCAAGACTATTACCCTGGCTATTCCAGCATTGCCTAAGCTGGAGTGGAAGGGTTCGTCTGTTAGTTCATTTTTATTTCTTTTATAAAGGCTCAACACATGGTTGAGAAGGGTTGTTTGGATTATCTAGCCTATGTTCGGGATACTACTGCAGAGACTCCGGCTATTGATTCAGTGCCTGTAGTTCGGGAGTTCTCCGATGTATTTCCTTCAGATCTTCCAGGTATGCCACCTGATCATGATATTGATTTCTGTTTTGACTTGGCTTCAGATACCCAGTATATATCTATCCCACCGTATTGCATGGCTCCGAAAGAATTGAAAGAACAGCTTGAGGAGTTACTAGCCAAAGGGTTCGTCAGACCGAGTGTATCGCCTTGGGGTGCACTGGTATTATTTGTGAAGAAGAAGGATGGAACAATGCGGATGTGTATTGATTATCGTCAACTGAACAAAGTCACTATTAAGAACAAGTACCCGTTGCCGCGTATTGATGATCTATTTGACCAATATCAGGGTGCTAGGGTGTTCTCTAAAATCAACTTGAGGTTAGTGTACCATCAGTTGAAGATTCGGGATTCGGATGTTCCGAAGACTATTTTTCGGACTAGATATGGTCATTATGAGTTTCGGGTGATGTCCTTCGATTTAACTAATGCCCCGACAACGTTTATGGATTTGATGAACATGGTATTCAGGCCATATATTGATTCATTTGTCATTGTCTTCATTGATGACATTTTGATCTACTCGCGCAGTAAGGAGGAGCATGAGCAGCATATAAGAGTAGTGCTTCAGATGTTGCAGGAACAAAAGCTATATCTTAAGTTCTCTAAATGTGAGTTCTGACTTGAGTCTGTAGCATTTTTGGGACATATTGTATCGGGCGAAGGTATTAAAGTTGATCCCAAAAAGATTGAGGCAGTTCAAGATTGGCATCATCCCACTTCGACGACTGAGATCAGGAGTTTTCTAGGTTTAGCAGGTTATTATCGTCGGTTCGTGGAGGGATTTTCGTCTATTGCAGCACCTTTGACCAAATTAACCCAGAAGGGTGCTCCGTTCCGATGGTCCGATGATTGTGAGGTGAGCTTTCGGAAGCTCAAGACAACATTGACTACAGCACCAGTGTTAGTGTTGCCTTCCAGTTCGGGGATTATACAGTATATTGCGACGCTTCACGCATTGGCTTGGGTTGTGAATTGGTGCAGGAAGGGCGAGTTATTGCATATGCTTCACGACAACTAAAGCTCCACGAGAAGAATTATCCAGTACATGATTTGGAATTAGCTGCGATTGTTCACTCTCTTAAGATTTTGAGGCATTTATCTTTATGGGGTGTCTTGTGAAGTTTACACTGATCATCGCAATTTGCAACATTTGTTCAAATAGAGGGACCTAAATTTGAGGCAGCGCTGATGGCTGAAATTACAGAAAGATTATGATATTACTATCCTATATCATCCGGGTAAAGCAAATATGGTTGCAGACGCCTTGGGTAGAAATGCGGAGAGTATGGGTAGTTTGGCTTTCATTGCAGCAAGGAAGAGGCCATTAGCTTTGGATATTCAATCCTTGGCTAACCGACTTGTAAGTTTGGACATTTCAGAGCCCAGCCGAGTTCTTGCATATGTGGTAGCTCAGTCTTCACTATTTGAGCAGATCAAGACTCGCCAGTATGATGATCCACACTTAATGGTTCTTCGAGAAACGGTACTACGGGGTGGTTGCAGGGAAGTTATTATTGGAGCGGATGTTGTTCTGCGACTCCAGGATCGTCTATGTGTCCCTAGTGTGGATGGACTGAGGAAAAAGATCCTAGAGGAAGCACACAGTTCTTGGTATTCTATTCATCCAGGTGCTACGAAGATGTATCGTGACCTGAGGCAGCAAAATTGTTGGAGACAAATGAAAAATGATATAGTTGAGTATGTAGCTAGGTGTCTAAATTTCCAGCAAGTTAAATATGAGCACCAGAGGCCAGGTGGCTTACTTCCGCAGATGACTATACCAGAGTGGAAATGGGAACGCATCACTATGGACTTTGTAGTTGGGTTGCCGTGGACCTTGCGGAAGTTTGATGCAGTTTGGGTCATGGTTGACAGGTTGACCAAGTCGGCACACTTTATTCCGGTTGTGACTACGTATACTTCAGAGAGGTTGGCCTAGATATATATTCATGAGATAGTTCGGTTGCACGGTGTGCCAATTTCTATCATATCAGATAGAGGCCCTCAATTTACTTCACATTTTTGGAGAGCAGTACAGAGTGAGTTGGGGACCCGATTAGAGCTCAGCACAACTTTCCATCCGCAGACCGACGGGCAGTCAGAGCAGACAATTCAGATTTTGGAGGATATGCTCAGGGCATGTGTGATTGACTTTGGAGGTCAGTGGGATCGTTTCTTGCCTTTGACCGAGTTTGCTTATAATAACAGTTACCAATCCAGTATCGAGATGGCTCCATTTGAAGCTTTATATGGTCGGCGATGTCGTTCGCCCATCGGGTGGTTTGAGCCCGGTGAGGCTAAGTTATATGGCACTGATTTGGTGAAGGATGCCTTGGAAAAGGTAAAATTGATTTAGGAGAGACTTCATAAAGCACAGTCCAGACAGAAGAGTTATGCGGATCAGAAAGTGCGTGATTTATCATTTATGGTAGGTGAAAAAGTTCTCTTGAAAGTTTCGCCGATGAAGGGAATCATGAGATTTGGGAAAAGGGGGAAATTAAGCCCAAGGTTTATAGGCCCATTTAAGGTGTTGAGACGAGTTGGGGAGTTTGCTTATGAGCTTGCATTGCCACCCAGTCTATCGGGAGTTCATCCGGTTTTCCATGTATCTATGCTCCGAAAGTATCATGCTGACCTATCACATGTGTTAGACTTCAGCACAGTTCAGCTAGATAATAGCTTGGGTTATGAAGAGGAGCCAGTTGCCATTGTTGATAAACAGGTTTGCCAGCTGAGGTCCAAGAGAATTTCTACAGTCCAGTGGAGGGGCCAACCAGTCGAGGAATCGACTTGGGAGGCCGAGGAAAACATGCGGAGCAAATATCCACACTTATTCGGCACTCCAGGTATTATTCTAAACCCCTTCGAGGATGAACATTTGTTTAAGAGGTGGAGAATGTAATGACTCAACCGGTCATTTTAACTTTTAGAACCCCATTCATTAAAAATAAAATTTCCCGTATATGCTTTTAGTGATTTATGACTTGCGTGGATTGTTGGTTCGGAATTTGGAAGTGTTTGGGTTGAAATCGGAACACTTGGTTTCTTAAGTTGGCTTTAAAAGGCCAAGTTTGACTTTGGTCAACATTTTAAGAAAACAACCCCGGAATAGAATTTTGACGATTCCAACAGCTCCGTATGATGATTTTGGACTTAGGAGCGTGTTCAGAATTTTATTTGGAAGTCCGTAGTTAAATTAGGTTTGAAATGGCTAAAATTGGAATATAAATTTGGAAGTTTGACCCGGGAGTTGACTTTTTGATATTGGGGTCATAATCCAGTTCC
This sequence comes from Nicotiana tomentosiformis, assembly GCF_000390325.3. Lineage (NCBI taxonomy): Eukaryota > Viridiplantae > Streptophyta > Magnoliopsida > Solanales > Solanaceae > Nicotiana > Nicotiana tomentosiformis. The sequence continues at coordinate 59,138,748 of NC_090812.1, read as the reverse complement.
AAAAATATTTATAACTCCGTTATTTTATTTATGACTTGTGTGCAAAATTTGAGGTCAATCGGAGTTGATTTGATAGGTTTCGTCATCGAATGTAGAAGTTGGGAATTCTAAGTTTCATTAAGATTGAATTGGAGCGTAATTCGTGGTTTTAGCTTCGTTTTAGGTAATTTGAGGTTTCAATTATGTTTTTATGATGTTTTAGGACTTTTTGGTATATTTGGTTGAGGTCCTGAGGGCCTCGGATGAGTTTCGGATGGTTAACGGATCAAAAGTTGGACTTAAAAAGCTGGTGCAATTTTTCCTTCTGCTAGATATTTTGGGCTGTGATAGAGCCCAAGATCGAGCCCAGATATCGAGCCCAGGGTCGATGGCCTGAGTCGAAGCCAGGGACGAGGCTCAGTATCGAAGCCACGATCGAAGGTCCATCTCGAGGGTCATGATCGAAGGCAAGGCTCGAGGGCCAGGATCGAGACCCAAGATCGAGGGTCACAATCGAAGGCACAGGCTCGATGCCATGATCGAGGTCATGACCAAGTCTCAGGCTCGAGGCCATGACCGAAGCCCAGGCTCGAGGTCCACGATCGAAGCCACGATCGAGGCCCAATTCCGAATGCTGCCTGGGCAGATTTATAAAAGAGGGCATTCGTCCCATTTGCTATTTTTGAAGAAATTGAGCTTGAGCAGAGGCGACTTTTGACATATTTTTAAGGAAATACATTGGGTTAAGTTATTCTAACTCGGATTTGGTCTATATACACAAATATATCATTATTTTTACCATTTAATTAGTGTTTTGAGATTGAAATTTGGAAAATTTTTAGAAATCTCATAGAAACGAATTTTTGAGATTTCGGTATCGATTCGGAGTCAGATTTGAGTGAAACTGGTATGGTTGGACTTGTAATTGAATGGGTTGTCGGATTTCATAACTTTCACTGGATTTCGAGATGTGGGCCCCGCAGACAAATTTTTAATTAATTTCGGAATTTTATTGAAAATGTAGTATTTTCATTTAAAATCGATTCCTATAAATTTTAGTGATCGTATCGAATTATTTTTTTGGTTATATTCGAGCCAATCGAAGTTGGATAATCGAGGAAAAGGCCTGCTAGTTGATTAAATTGGAGCAAGACGAAGTAAGTCTCTTGTCTAATCTTGTCAGGGGAAAATTACCTCATAGGTGATTAAATTAATAATTGTTGTTAATTGTGGGGCCTACGTACGCATGAGGTGACGAGAGTCCGTGCGTAGCTATCATTAATGCTAAAGTTCGGGTAGTTTAGGACTCAAAAGCATGATTACTTGTGTAAATTGTATTCTTTACTTAATTAAATTATTTGATATATATATTTATATATTGTGAATTGTTAGAAAAAGATATTAAAGGATGAAAATCCCATATGCTTAATTTTCTGTTTTAATTAATTAATTGTTAAGAGAAATTATTCTTCCGCTCGAATTTATCTTGTAATAAATATACTCTCCTTCCGGAGGTATATAAGAAAATGTCCTCCTTTCTTGTGGAGTGGGCCGATCGCCTCGGCAGGATAGATGCATCTATGGATCGTGTCGCACGTCCCTCGATAGTGTACACGAAACTCTGGATCGGGTCGTACGACCTCGGCAGAAATCATGCTTAATAATAATAATAATTACACGATACTTGAACAGTTTATTGCAGCTTGTAAAGCTATTTGATAAATTGAAAATTTATTGAAATTGAATTGCAGCTTGTAAAGCTATTTGATAAATTGAAAATTTATTGAAGTTGAATTGCACCTTGTAAAGCTATTTGATAAATTAGATTTTTATTGAAATTGAAGGATTTAATTAATAGATTGGAAATTGTTGCATTTTAAGGATAAAATTATTGTTAACTCTGTGAATCATGCTGATTTGAATAATTATAATTTATTTTATTTATTATTGTTGACCCTTAGTGAGTGTCAAAGTCAGTCGTCTCGTCTCTACCACTTCGAGATTAGGCTTGATACTTACTGGGTACATGTTGTTTACGTACTCATGCTACATTTGCTGCACTTTTTATGCAGGATCTGAGACAGATATTAGTGGAGGACCTATCATCGCACATCCTCGTTATCCAGGGGCGTAGTGGTGAGCTGCCTTTCTGAGTCGTCCTGCAGCTACCAGTGCCTCTTCTTGTATTTTTAATTCTGTCTATTTTCATTTCAGACAGTATTTGGAGTTTTGTATAATCTACTAGATGCTCATACACTTGTGACACTAGGTCTTGGCACACACATTGGTAGAATTTGGTGTCTTATATTTTTCCTTGGAATTAAATTTTATCGATATATGTTTAATTTATTAGTTGGCTTGCCTAGCTATAGTGTTGGGCAACATCACGACCTATAAGTGAAATTGGGTCGTTACATTCATAATTCACCTTAAAAGAAATAACTCTATAAAATAATTAAAGGCTAAAAATTATCTCATTTAGAACTTAAAGTGTATACGTACATTTGAATTTTATTAAAAAATTTAAGTTTTAATTTTACTTCTAAAAATATTGAAGTTTATTATACATCGTAAACCAAACCTATATTATGAGTAAAAATAATATCTTAAGTAAGTTTACAAATGACAATAATATGTTTTGAATTACAATTTACAATTATAATCAATAATATAATGTGCTTTAATTTTATATTGTAAGATTTATACGTGTTAAAGCACAAACTAACTAGAAGTGAAATCAAAGATAAGATTTTAAAATTTATATATCGGAACTAATAGTAATAAATTGTACGAATTTCTTTATAAATATTTAAGGTAATTATAAGTTTATGTTCTATTAGTTATATTGACTTTTAGCTGAAATAATGTTATTTAGGTTTGTCATTTAAATATTAGAAAATCAATATGTTCTGTTATTTTAGATAAACGTCATTACAAAAAATATATGGGTCGGATGAGTCCATGGTCCAATAGTCGGACCGATTATGAGTCATCTCCTACCCTGATTTTTTCTTTGTCAATACATTTATTATTCTCTTTCATGTAACTATACTTTCTTATTTTTATACATCTCGATCTTATTATTATAATAATTATAAAAGCAGAAAACTCCCATGCAAAATTTTGATAGATTTTTTACCTTTAAAATTAATTTCACATTTAATAAAGTTTTCATTTAATATTTAAAACTTTGAAATCAATTAATATTATGGTTCAAAATGTAGTTGTTGTGTTCTACTTTTATAATGGTAATTTATTCTTTTTTAATATGATGAAAATGCAACAGCAATTTATTCTTTTTAATTTGATGGAATAAATTTATATAGTATTTATTATAATTGATTAAAGAAATAGAACAACTTGAAATTTGCTTGCAAGAAAGAAAAAAAAACTATCTTATGTTAGTGTGCTAACCGTGTTTGTATTTTTTAGAATGAACTAGAAAATGAAAAAAAAAAATTGAAAATAGCTTTCAAAAGAGATTTAAAAAAGCTTTTAACTGTTCAAAGGCCATGTGTTCTTCCTCTTAATATTTATGCACTTTTTTAAAAATAATTTATTCATCAAAATAATTACACGTTAAGACTAGTATTGTTAAAAGTAACCAATATTATGAAAATAAAGAACAAAAAACACATATCATACATTACATTATTTGTCAAAAAAATATTTATATTTAATTTTATATTGAAGAAAAAACATCATTACAAATAATATTACGAAGAAAAAAATATGTTGCGTCGACTCAACCAGTAAAAGATATACATTCCAAAGAAAATACGATCAAAATAGAAGCAAAAGAAATACTGGTTTCAAGGCTTTATTAGAAGAGTACAAAAATGGAGGTATGTTTACTGCAATAGATTTCCCCCCTAGATATGAAGGATATCTAATTCGTAGAAAATAATTTCATGTACGTATATATTTTACAATTACAATAAATAAAGTACATGGGCGAAAATAATTCCTAATGTTGAATTATATTTACCACTAATATTTCTCACACGATAAATTTACGTTCACTAGCTCCCATGACTGTCACGACCCCAATTTTCCTTCGTAGGATATCGTGACGGCACCTAATCTCTAATACTAGGTAAGCCTAAACAACATGCGGAACACAGTAAGTAAAAACATAAAATTTCAAAACTCCAACAATATCGTACATAAAACGGTAAACTCAATATGTAAAATTCCCAAAACCTGGTGAGATATAAGTCACAAGCTCTAGATACAGTACCGAACAACCCTATACATCACCGTCTATAAAAGTGTAAAGAAACAAGGAAGAACAGGGTAGAAGGGGACTCCGACACCTGCAGATGCGGGCAAGTGTACTTTGAAGTCTCCAAACGAAAGCAACTCAGCGCGTGAATACCGGGACTGATAAGATGTACCTGGATCTGCACAAAAACATGTGCAGAAGCGTAGTATGAGTACACCACAATGGTACCCAGTAAGTGTCAAGCCTAACCTCGGTAGAGTAGTGACGAGGTCAGGTCAAGGCCCTACTGGAGATAATAAGAAACAAGACAGAAGATATAATGATAGAATGGTAATTACAAGGAAGTGAAAATACAGAATAAAAGAAAGCAAGTAACTCAGCTAAACATGTAGGAAAATTTGTAAATAAGAAGTACAACAAGTAGACATGTGAAATTAGACTAAACATGATGGCCATAACATATTAATAACTCAACTAAAGAATGAAAGGAAACTACATAGCTAAACACCGGAAATTTTATATTTAGCCCGTGTACGCACTCGTCACCTTGCGCATACGACTTTCACATTTTACAATTATCACAACAATACCAAATCCTAAGGGAAATTTCCCTCACACAAGGTTAAACAAGTTACTTACCTCAAATCACGCTAAATCAATCAACTAGAAGGCATTTCCCTCGATTATCCAACTCCGAACGGCTCGAATCTAGCCAAAATAATTTCATACTATAAATATAACTATAGAAAACTAATTTAAATAATAAAATTATGATCTTAGCAAGGAATTGAAAAATAGCACCAAAAAGTTGACCCGGGCCTGCATCTCGGAACCCGACCAAAATTATAAAATCCGAACACCCATTCGATATCGAGTCCAGCCATACAAGAATTATCCAAATCCGACCTCGTTTCGTCTTTCAAGACTCAGAATTTAGTCTATGGACTTCTACACCTTTTCTCCAATTTTAAACTTCAAAACACTAATTAAAAGTAGATTCATGGGAATTAATCAAAAACGAGTCAAGAATCCTTACCCCGGCAATTCTTTTCAAAATCCCTCAACCTTTTGCCTCAAACCGAGCTCTCAAATTTCCAAAATGAAAATGAAGCATAACCTTAAAAAAATCTCTTTTTCTGCCCAGTTATGACGCACCTACAACCACACTGCCACATCTGCGGCTCCGCACTTGCGAAAAAATCATCGCAGGTGCGGACTTCACTTAAGCCCGAAGAATACGCTTCTGCGGAAAAAGGCGTGCACCTACGGCTCATGTGTCGCACCTGTGCTTATGGACGCACCCGCGATCCTCTCCATCGCAGAAGCGAAGCCGCTTCTGCGGAACCGTTTCCTTACGAGCCTAGACCTGGGCTGCCTTCTCCGTTTCTGCGCTCCCCCACACGTACACACGAGTCCGCACCTGCGGTCATTTCCTCCGCAGGTGCGATGACACCAGAAGCTAGAAATTTTCAGAAATTTCACAAGTCCAAAAATGATCCGATATCGATCCGAATCACATCCGGGCCCCCCGGAACCTGTCCGAAAATACCAACCAGTTCCAAAACACCTAACGGACCTACTCGAGGCCAAAAACCACATCAAACAACAAGAATTTAATGAATCACAACCCAAATTCAAGCCTATAAACTATGATTTGCCAAATTCTGAAATCAAGCCCGATTCTTACCAAAACAACTCCGATTGACACCTAATTTTATACACAAGTCATAATTGACATTACGGACCTATTCTAACTTCCGGGATCGGAATCCGACTCCGATATCAAAAATTCCACTTCCGGTCAAACTTTTCAAAATCTTCCAACTTCCCAACTTCCGCCAATTTACTCCAAAACAACCTACGGACCTCCAAAACAACATCCGAACATGCTCCTAAGTCCAAAATTACCATACGGAGCTATTGGAACCATCAAAACTCTATTCTGGAGTCATCTTCACACAAGTCAAACTACGCTCAACTCCTACGACTTAAACTTTTAACTTAGGGAATATATGTCCCATCTTACTCTGAAACTCACCCGAAACCAAAACCAAACACCCCGATGAGTCACGTAACCACAATATAACATAGAAGAAGCATAAATTAAGGGATCAGGACTAAAATACTCAAAATGACCGGCGGGTCGTTACATCCTCTCTTTCTTAAAACAAACGTTCGTCCTTTAACGAGTATAGAGACATACCTAAAGTGGTAAAAAGATGAGGATAACGGCTATGCATATCATGCTCGATCTCCCAAGTCGCCTCCTCGACTGGATGACCCCTCCACTAAACCTTCACTAAAGCAATGTTCTTCCACTTCAACTTTCAAACCTGCCTGTCCAAAATGGCTACCGGCTCCTCAACATAAGACAAATCCTTATCCAACTGAACTGAGCTGAAGTCTAACACATGAGACAGATCGCCGTGATACTTCCGAAATATAAAATCATGGAACACTAGATGAACTGCAGCTAGACTAGGTGGTAGTGCAAGTCTGTAGGCAACCTCTCCAACCCTCTCAAGAATTTTAAAAGATCTAATATACCTAGGGCTCAGCTTGCCCTTCTTCCTGAACCTCATAACACCCTTCATGAGTGAAATCTAGAGCAAGACCTGCTCCCCAACCATGAATGCAACGTTGCGAACCTCGGATCCGCATAACTCTTATGTCTGGATTGGGATGTATGAAGTCGATCCTGAATCAATTTAACCTTTTCCAAGGTATTATGGACCAAGTCTGTACCCAGTAGCCTAGTCTGACCCGGCTCAAACCAATCCACCGTAGACCGGCACCACCTACCATACAAAGTGTGATGACTCGATAGGTCATCTCATGTTTTAAAACTTAATTCTGTGATCTGAAGCCTTAAAAGTCATGTTTTAGCCTTTCTCGATTTGCGTGCACAGTCTGGGCATCTTTTCGGAAAGCTTTTATGTTAAAAATATGAAATTTTGCCTTAAAATCCACTTGAATAGATTTTGGTCAACGTTTTGAGAAAACGGACTCGGATTCATATTTTGATAGTCCCGGTAGGTCCGTATCATTATTTGGGACTTGGGCGTATGCCCGGAATCAAATTCGGAAGTCCCTGGCCCGAGATATCGGACTTTGTTGAAATTTGAAAGCTAAAGGCTTAATGAATTTGAAATGTTTGACCCATAGTTGACTTTTTGAATATCGGGTCCATATTTATGACTTGTCTGTCAAATTTGGTGAGAAACGGAGTTGGTTTGACGTGATTTAGACGTTCGGTTATAAAAATAGAAGTTTCAAAGTTTTCTTGAAAATTTCATTTGATTTGGTGTTCAATTTGTAGTTCTAGATGTTATTTTGGCGATTTGATTGCGCGAGCGCATTCGTATGATGTTTTTAGACTTGTGTGCATAGTTGGTTTGGAGCCTCGAGGGCTCGGGTGAGTTTCAAATAGGCTACGGAATGAATTGAACTTAGAAAATCATAGCTGGTGCATCAGACCTGCAGATTTCGCATTTGCGAAGGGACCATCGCATTTGCGATCCTCTCTTATCCGCATTTGCGAACACTTGTTCGCTTTTGCGATGACAGCATGCCTAGGGCATTTTTGCATTTGCGAAGAAATTGTCGCATTTGCGGGTTCGCATTTGCGAACCCCAGGTCGCAAATGCGATACCTGCAGCTGAACAAAAGATGACTTAGCTAGGATTTTTGATTCATTCTTCAAATTTTCAAACCTAGAAACACAAGAGGCGATTTTCCAAAGAACATTTCTTCCCCCAAATCGTTGGTAAGTGATTCTAACCTATTTTCTTTCAATCTTTCACTATATTTCACAAGTTTTCAACCTAAAATCTAGAGTTTTCATGGTGTAATTGGGGGTTTGTTTGGGTAGAAATTAGGGATTTGGTAAATTTGGGGATTTAGACCTCAAATTGAGGTCGGATTCCAAAAACAATCACATAACCGGGCTCAGGGGTGAATGGGTAATCGGGTTTTGGTCCGAATTTTGGGTTTGGACCAAGCAAGCCCGAGTGTTGACTTTTGTTGACTTTTTCAATAATGGCCTAAATTGAATTCTTTACAATCGTGGGTAGTTCCTAAGGCTTAATTTGAATCGTTTGGTTGGTAAATTGCTAGATTCTATTGGAGGCTTGTTTGAAAGGAAAAGCCGTGGTTGAGTTTTGAATTTGGTCTTCGGAGAGAGGTAAGTGTCGTGATTAACCTTGACTTGAGGGAATATGACTTGTTGGTCTATTTGCTACATGTTTAAATGTTGGGGAACAACGTATATGTGAGGTGACGAGTACTTATGCATTGTAGTCGGGTTAAAGCATGCGGGCGGGGCTTGGTTTCTTGCAATTATAGCTTCCTTTGTTCATGTTATCCATGTTTAGACTAGTATTGTTAAATTGATAGTTCTTATCATGTTTACAGATCTTCTAGTGATAATTGAGTATTGATTCCGAAGTTGAGGTTGATATTGTGGAACCAAATGTTGAGGTAAGGCTTGTACTTGTTATTATATCTCCCTGTTGTTATTTGTTTATTGCATTATGGTAAGGGAGAGTGTTAATGCACGAAGGGTGATACCGTGCCATATTGTGAGTGTTAATGCACGAAGGGTGATGTCGTACCATGTTATGAGAGTTAATGCACGAAGGGTGATGTCGTGTCGTTTCTACTGATTTTATGGTGAGGTTGAGAGTAAAAGAACAAAGGGTGATGTCGTGCATTTTTCCTTTACTGTATTTACTTGTTCTTATTGGTTCATAGTATATTGGCTGTTCAAGTTACCATTCTGTTGTATTCTCTATCTCGTATTCCCCTCAGCATGTTCCCCCTCCCAATAGTACATGTTTAGCTGTTATTTGTACATATACTGTTAAATTGCACAGGTTTGTTATGTACGTGTCTTGTCATAGCCTCGATACTACTTCGTCGAGGTTAGGCTCGACATTTACCAGTACATGGGGTCGGTTGCACTTCCTGTGCAGATTTTGGTATTGGTCCCAGCTGGTCGAGAGGTGTAGCAGCTCAGACTGGTTCATCAGAGACTCAAGGTAGATCTGTTGGCGTTCGCAGACCTTGAAGTCCCCGTCTATCTTTTCAGTTCTTTATTTTATACTGTTTCTTTCATTCAAACAGTTGTATTTCTTTCAAACTTTTACTTGTAGTAAATCCTAGAGGTTCATGAATTGTGACTCTAGATCCGGGTAGTAGTAATTAATGAAGGTTTTATATTATTCTGCACTCTCTGTATTTCATTTTAGCTTATTTCCAATTATTTACTGAATTGAATAAGGATTGGCTTAATAATTCTCTAACGTCGGCTTGCCTAGCAAGTGGAATGTTAGGTACCATCACGGTCCCGACGGTGGAAATTCCGGGTCGTGACACAAAGCCTCATACGGGGTCATTTGAATGCACGACTGGTAACTATTGTTGTAGGCAAAATTCGCGAGCGGCAAGAACTGATCCCTAGAACCCCCGAACTCCATGACACACGCACGAAGCATATCCTCCAATATCTGAATAGTGCACTCGGACTGTCCGTCCGTTTGAGGGTGAAATGTTGTACTCAACTCCACCGGCATGCCCAACTCATGATGTACGGCCCTCCAGAACCGCGATGTAAACTGCGTACCCCGGTCAGAGATGATAGATACCGGCACGCCATGAAGCCTGACAATATCACGGATATAAACTTGAGCCAACTGCTCTGAAAAGTGAGTAGTCACCACTAGAATGAAATGAGATGACTTGGTCAATATATCCACAATCACCCAAATTGCATCGAACTTCCTTTGAGACCGCGGGAGCCCAACAATAAAATCCATAATGATCCGCTCCCATTTCCACTTTGGGATCTCTAACCTCTAAAGCAATCCACCTGGTCACTGATGCTCATACTTCACCTGCTGATAGTTTAGGCACCGAGCTACATATTCCACTATGTTCTTCTTCATCCGCCTTCACCAATAGTGCTGCCTCAAGTCCTGAAACATGTAACGACCCGGTCGGTCGTTTTGAGAGTTATAGCCCTATTTTCCCCATTTCTGCTTCCTTTTGTGCTTTTCAGCTATATTATGATATATCGGGTTAGTTGTTTCGGGTCCAGGGTGGTTTCAGAGTGAATTGAGACACTTAGTCTCTAAAGTAGAAGCTTAAGTTGAAAAAGTCAACCGGACGTTAACTTATGTGTAATCGACTTCGGATTTGAATTTTGATGGTTCCGTTAGCTCTGTTAGGTGATTTTAGACTTAGGAGCGCGTCCGAAATGTGATTTGGAGATCCGTGGTAGAATTAGGCTTGAATTGGCGAAAGCTAGAATTTGGGTGATTTTGGCTGGGGTCGGATGGGATTTCTGGAAGTTGGAGTAGGTTCATGGCATCATTTCAGACCTGTGCACAAACTTTGAGGTCATTCGGACGTGATTTGGTAGGTTTCGACATCGTTGGTGGAATTCGAAAGTTTAGAAGTTCTTAGGCTTGAATCTGGGGGTAATTTGGTGTTTTGATGTTATTTTGAGTGATTCAAAGGTTTGACTAATTTCGTATGGTGTTTTAGGATTGGTTGGTATGTTTGATTGAGGTCCCGGGGGCCTCGGGCATGTTTCGGATGCTCAACGGGTCATTTTTGGACTTAGGGAGTTGGCAGATTTTCTAGTGTTATTGCAGACATTTTCTTCATTGCGTTCGTGAGGGAGATCTCGCGATCGCGTAGGTCATTTAAGAGGTTAGCTAAAATTGCTCTTGGCATTCGCGAGAATGAAGACGCGATCGCGTAAGGTTATCAGGCAGTGCACCGCGAATGCGTGGGCTAGGCCGCGTTCGTGAAGAAGAAGTGAGGCAGCAGTGGAGTTTTAGTGTTACTCTTCGCGGTCGCGTGAGGACAATTGCGATCACGTAGGTGTGAGCAGCTAGTGCATCGCGTTCGCGTGAGATGTTACGCATTCACGTATAGTAAATATTCTGAGGGAGCGAAGTTGTTCTTCGCGATCGCGAGGCCATTTCCGCGATCGCGATTAAGGAAATTTCAAAATCGAGGGTTTGAACTCATTTTTCATATTTTGAGCTAGAGACCACGGATTTAGGCGATGTTTGAATGGATTTTCAAGGAGTTGATTGGAGTAAGGGTTTCTCACTTGGTTTTGGTTAAATTCTATGATTATATCTTGATTTTTATCATCTAAATTGTGATTTGGGGTGAAAAATTGGGGAAAAAGTGCAAGAGTTCATGAGATGGAATTTTGAGTTTTTGAAGGGAATTTTGTTGTCGGATTTTGATAAATTTGGTATGACTAGACTTGTGAGTGAGTGGGCTTTTGGGTTTTGTGACTTTTGTCACATTTTGAGACGTGGGCCCGGGGGCAGGGTTTGGGCCGATTTCGGATTTTGGCTATAATTTGGTATTTTTCTTGTGGAATTGATCCATTTATCCTATTTTGATCGTATTGTATTGCTTGTGGCTAGATTCGGGACGCTCGTAGGCTGATTCGAGAGGCAAGGGCATTGCGGAGTAGAGATTTGCTCGGATTGAGGTAAGTAACGATTGTAAATTTGGTCCTGAGGGTATGAAACCCCGAAATTTTGTATCATTTTACTATTTTGAGGTGGCGCACATGCTAGGTGATGGGCGTGTGGGCGTGCACCGTTGGGGATTGTGACTCGGTCCGTCCCGTATCAACTGTAAAGTTGAATATTTTGCTAAAACTATATGATTCTTATGTATTTTAGAAAGAATTTGTGTAAGTCAAGCTGGATGCCATGTTTAGGCCTTATGCCAACGTTGTTTGGACCCTTAGAGGTCTTTTCTTGCTATCCTCTCATTGTTTTTGATTAAAAATCTATACTCAATCATGTTTATACATATTTACAGCATAACTCAGGATCTATTACTCTATTTTGATGCATCATATAAATGTTGTTTGGGTTGAATACTTTGTTTTCTGAGAGCCCGAGAGGCTGGACAGGTTTATGACTGAGTAAGGCCGAGGGCTTGATTTGTGAGGATATTTTTGGGATCGGGCTGCACGCCGCAACATCTTTGATATAGGTCGAGGGCCTCATTGATTTATGCCATGATTGGCTTGATATGTAGCGCTTGGGCTGAAGGAGGCCCTCCGGAGTCTGTACACACCCCCAGTAAGCGCAGGTACCTACTGAGTGCGAGTGTCGAGTGACGAGTGCTGAGTGACTAGGAGGCATGAGTGATGGTGAGGTCTGCCCGATGGTCTGTATACGAGTGATTGTGAGGTTGCCCGAGGGGATGTATATGAGTGATGTTGCCCGAGGGGCTGTATATGAGTGATGTTTCCTGAGGGGCTGATTATGATTTCATTATTTTTGCTCACCTTTGCATTGAGCCTTTGTTTGAAAAATGTTGAAAGATGTCTTTAAATGATTTTTTCTGGAACTAGATTTAAAAGAGCTGATTTGATTCAAACTCTGGTTTTAAAAGCATGCTATATTTTACTGAATTTTTATGATATGAACTTTACTTGCATTATTGCTCGTCACTACTTCTCAATCTTTATTTACTGTTGTTGCTTACTGAGTTGGCGTACTCACATTACTCCATGCACCTTGTGTGCAGATCTAGGCGTATCTGGACACGGTAGCGGTTGTTGACTATTCCGGTTGCAGATTTTCTCGAGGATAGCAAGGTAGCTGCCTGGCGATCGTAGCCCTACTCTTCTCCCTCTTATCTTCTTTTAGTTGTATTTAGCTATTTTCCAGACTATGTTAGTCTCAATATTGTCAGATAAATTGTAGTTGATGCTCATAACTAGTGACACCCCTATGTTGGGCTTTTCTTTTCCGCACTTTTGTTTTGATTCGTACTCTTTTACGAAGGTTTTTATGTTAAATAGCCTTGAAATTATCTTTGAAATGAAAATATCGGTTTGTTTTGGAAATGAGTCGGCTTGCCTAGTTCCACGATAGGCGCCATCACGACAAGGTTAGTTTGGGTCGTGACAAGTTGGTATCAGAGCCTAGGTTACATAGGTCTCACGAGTCATGAGCGGGTTTAGTAGAGTCTTGCGGATCGGTACAGAGATGTCTGTACTTATCTTCGAGAGGCTGCAGAACCTTTAGGAAATTTCACATTCTTGGATTCTTGTCGTGCGAATCTATCTATTCAGGTAACTAAACTTTTGTTGTTTCATTCTCTCACAGATGGTGAGGACTCGTACTACCGGTCAGGATGGACCCCACCAGTCCCACTAGCTAGGGCTACGAGAGGCCGAGGTCGCGGTAGAGGCCGCGGTAGGGGCAGAGGTGCAGCCCGCACAACAGCTAGGGCAGTACCTGCAGATCCACCAGTTTCCCCATATCAGGATCAGATTCCAGTTTTTGATGCACCAGCTCAGGCACCGCCTATACCTATTGTGATTCCAGGCCTTTAGGAGGCCTTAGCTTAGATTCTGACAATGTGTATCGACCTTGCTCAGGCGGTCTCTATCTCGATGGCTGCAACCACTTCTTAGGCTGGGGGAGGCACTCAGACTCCCGCCGCTCACACACCCGAGCAGGTTGTTCAGGGACTCCAGACATCGGGGGCACCACCAGCCCAGTTGGTTACAGCTGCTCAGGATTATGTAGTTCCTGCTATGCCTGAGGATGATCAGCGTAGGTTGGAGAGGTTTGGGAGATTCCAGCCTCTACCTTTCAGTGTCACAGAGAGAGAGAGGATGCCCAGGACTTATTGGACATGTGTTAGAGGATACTCCGTACAGCTGGTATTATGGAGACTTGTGGGGTCTCACTCACTACTTTTCAGTTTTCGGGGGCTGCACTCAGATGGTGGGAGACTTACGAGAGGCGTAGGTCTGTTGGCGTAGCACCCCTTACTTGGCAGTAGTTCTCCGTGGTCTTTTTGGAGAAGTTCGTGCCTCAGTCCCGTAAAGAGGAGCTGCGCAGACAGTTTGAGCATCTTCACTAGGGTGATATGTCTGTGACACAGTATGAGATGCGGTTCTCCGAGTTGGCCTGTCATGCGATCTGGTTGGTTCCCATAGACCGAGAGAGGATTAGAAGGTTTATATATGGCCTTGGTTTTCAGCTTTGGTTTCTTATGACGAGAGAGAGAGTGTCTGGTGCTACTTTTGATGAGGCTGTCGACATTGCTCGACAGATTGAGATGGTTCACGGCCAGGAGAGGGTTGAGAAGGAGGCCAAGAGGCCTCGAGGTCAAGGTGGATTCAGTGGTGCTCCTTATAGGGGTCAGTTCTAGCATGGCAGAGGCCGTCCATTCAGGCATGCTCAGTCAGCTCGCCCAATTCACCGTGGTACATCATCGGGCCATAGTTCTCATAGTTCTCATCAGGGCCACTCATCACTCAGTGTCATGCCAGCCCAGAGTTCGTCCCGTGCTCCGTCATTTCAGGGCTCCTCCATGCCAGGTTCTTCTACCAGTTATCCCGATGGTAGGGGCCCCCTTCAGTCCCCGCCACCAGCACCGGGAGGTGGTTTTGAGTGTGGGGATTTTGGGCATATATGGAGGCATTGTCCTCATCGTCATGGAAGTCTATCTCAACAGAGGAGTCAGCCTTTGACTTCGGCACCAGTTACTTCACGACCCGCCCAGTCAGCTCGGGGTGGAGGTCAGTCAGCTAGGGGTCGCCCTAGAGGGGGAGGCAGATCAGGGGGTGGCCAGGACCGTTTCTATGCCCTCATTGCCAGACCAAATGCTATTGCATCAGATGCAGTGATTACAAGTATTGTCTCAGTTTGTCATAGAGATGCATCTGTATTATTTGACCCTGGTTCCACTTATTCATATATTTCCTCGTATTTCGCTCATTTTCTGGATATGCCCCGTGAATCTTTAGTTTCATCTGTTCATGTATCTACTCCTGTGGGCGATACTATTGTTGTGGACCGCGTATATCGGTCATGTGTGGTGACTATTAGGGGTCTGGAGACTCGAGTAGACCTTTTGTTGCTCAGCATGGTTGACTTTGATGTGATATTCAGTATGGATTGGTTATCTCCATGTCATGATGTTCTAGATTGTCATGCTAAGACTATGATGTTAGCGATGCCGGGGTTGCCGAGGGTTGAGTGGAGCGGTTCAATAGACTATGTTTCCAGTAGAGTGATTTCATACTTGAAGGCTCAGAGGATGGCTGAGAAGGGTTGCTTATCTTATTTGGCTTTTGTGAGGGATGTTAGTGCAGAGGTCCCTGCTATTGATTCTGTTCATGTGGTGTGTGATTTTCCAGATGTGTTTCCTGTAGACCTGCCGGGCATGCCGCCTGACAGGGATATTGACTTCGGTATTGATTTGGTGCCGGGCACTCAGCCCATTTATATTCCACCGTATCGTATGGCACCGGCATATTTGAAGGAGTTAAAGGGACAGCTTTAGGAACTCCTTGATAAGGGGTTTATTCGGCCTAGTGTGTCACCTTGGGGTGCACCGATTCTATTTGTGAAGAAGAAGGATGGTTCCATGAGGATGTGCATTGATTACAGGCAGTTGAACAAGGTCACAGTCAAGAACAAGTATCTCTTGCCTCGTATTGATGATTTATTTGACTGGGTTCAGGGAGCGAAGGTGTTCTCCAAGATTGATTTGAGGTCCGGGTATCACCAGCTGAAGATTCGGGATTCGGATATTCTTAAGACATCTTTCAGGACCCGATATGGCCATTATGATTTCTTAGTGATGTCTTTTGGGCTGACCAATGCCCCAGCAGCGTTCATGCATTTGATGAATAGTGTATTTCATCCCTATTTGGACTCTTTCATTATTGTATTCATTGATGACATCCTGGTGTACTCTCGTAGCCAGAAGGAGCATGCTCAGCAACTGAGGATTGTATTACGGAAATTGAGGGAGGAGGAGCTTTATGCAAAGTTCTCCAAGTGTGAGGTTTGGCTCGGTTTAGTAACATTCTTGGGGCACGTGGTGTCCAGTGAGGGTATTTAGGTGGATCCGAAGAAGGTAGAGGCGATGCAAAGTTGGCCTAGACCATCCTCAGCCACGGAGATTAGGAGCTTCCTTGGTTTGGCGGGCTATTACCGTCGCTTTGTGGAGGGATTTTCAACTATTGCATCGCCCTTGACCATATTGACCCAAAAGGGTGCTCCATTCAGGTGGTCGGATGAGTGTGAGAAGAGCTTTCAGAAGCTCAAGACTGCTTTGATCACAGCTCCAGTGTTGGTTCTACCATCAGCTTCAGGTTCTTATACCGTGTATTGTGATGCCTCGAGGGTAGGTATTCGATGTGTTCTGATGCAGGAGGGTAGGGTGATTGCCTATGCCTCGCGCCAGTTGAAGACCCATGAGAAGAACTATCATGTCCACGATCTTGAGTTAGCAGCCATTGTTCACACCTTGAAGATTTGGCGTCATTATTTGTATGAGGTTCATTGTGAGATCTATACTGATCATCAGAGTTTGCAGCATCTATTTAAGCAGAAAGATCTTAATTTGCGTCAGCAGAGATGGTTAGATCTTCTCAAGGAATATGATATCACTATTTTGTACCATCGGGGGAAGGCCAATGTGGTGGCCGGTGCCTTGAGTCGTCGGGCGGAGAGTTTGGGGAGTTTAGCGTATCTCCCAACAGTAGAGAGACCCTTGGCATTGGATGTTCAGGCCCTAGCAGTCCAGCTTGTCAGATTGGATATTTCGGGGCCGAGCCGAGTATTGGCTTGTGTGGTCTCCAAGTCTTCTCTTTATGACCGTGTCAGGGAGAGTCAGTATGATGACCCCCACCTACTCGTTCTTCAGGACAGGGTTCAACGAGGTGATGCCAGAGATGTGACTATTGGTGATGTTGGTGTGTTGAGGATGCAGGGCTGGATATGTGTGCCCAATGTGGATAGGCTTCAGGAGTTGATTCTTAAGGAGGCCGACAACTCGCGGTACTCCATCCATCTGGGTGCCGCGAAGATGTACTAGGATTTGAGACAACACTCTTGGTGGAGGTGGATGAAGAAGGATATAGTTGGGTTTGTGGCTCAGTGTCTCAACTGTCAGCAGGTTAAGTATGAACATCAGAGACCGGGTGGCTTGCTTTAGAAGTTAGAGATTCCAGAGTGGAAGTGGGAGCGGATCACCACATACTTCGTAGTTGGGCTCCCACGAACTTTGAGGAAGTTCGATGCTATCTGGGTTATGGTGGATCGGTTGACCAAGTCCGTGCACTTCATTCCAGTTGGCACTACTTACTCTTCAGAGCTGTTGGCTGAGATTTACATCCGAGAGATTGTTCGCCTGCATGGTGTCCCAGTTTTCATCATTTCAAATAGGGGCACTCAGTTTACATCACAATTTTGGAGGGCCGTGCAGCGAGAGTTGGGTACTCAGGTTGAGTTGAGCACAACCTTTCACCCTCAGACGGACGGCCAGTCCGAACGCACCATTAAAATATTGGAGGACATGTTACGCGCTTGTGTCATTTGACTTTGAGGGTTCATGGGATCAGTTTTCGTCGCTCGCGGAGTTTGCATATAACAACAGTTATCACTCGAGCATTCAAATGGCTCCGTACGAGGCTTTATATGGTAGGAGGTGTAGATCTCCAGTAGGATGGTTTGAGCCGAGTGAGGCTAGGCTCTTGGTACAGACTTGGTCCAGGATGCGTTAGATAAGGTGAAATTGATTCAGGAGCGATTTCGCACGGCGCAGACTAGGCAGAAGAGCTACGCGGACAGGAAGGTCCGTGATGTGTCTTTTATGGTTGGGGAGAAGGTTTTGCTAAAGGTATCACCCATGAAGGGTTTTATGAGGTTTGGTAAGAGGGTCAAGTTGAGCCCCCGGTCCATTGGGCCTTTTGAGGTGCTTCAGAGGATAGAGGAGGTGGCTTATAAGCTTGCCTTGTCATCCAACTTGTCGAGTGTGCATCCAGTGTTACATGTTTCCATGCTCCGGAAGTATATTAGCGATCTGTCCCATGTTTTTGACTTCAGCACAGTTCAGTTGGAGGGTGATATGACTTATGATGTGGAGCCGGTGGCCATTTTGGATCGGCAGGTTCGGAAGTTGAGGTCAAAGGACATAGCTTCGATGAAGGTGCAGTGGAGAGGCCAGCATGTGGAGGAGGCCACCTGGGAGACCGAGCGGGAGATGCGAAGTAGATATCCACACCTATTTGAGACTCCAAGTATGTTTCTAGACTCGTTCGAGGACGAACGATTGTTTAAGAGGGGGAGGATGTAACGACCCGGTCGGTCGTTTCAAGAGTTATAGCCCCACTTTCCCCATTTCTGCTTCCTTTTGTTCTTTTCATCTATATTATGATATATCGGGTTAGTTGGTTCGGGTCCGGGGTGGTTTCGGAGTGGATTGAGACACTTAAACTCTAAAGTAGAAACTTAAGTTGAAAAAGTCAACCGGATGTTAACTTATGTGTAATCGACCTCGGATTTGAATTTTGATGGTTCCGTTAGCTTCGTTAGGTGATTTTGGACTTAGGAGCGCGTCCGGAATATGATTTGGAGGTCCGTGATAGAATTAGGCTTGAATTGGCGACAGCTAGAATTTTGGCGATTTTGGCCGGTAGTGGAAATTTGATATCGGGGTCGGATTGGATTTCCGGAAGTTGGAGTAGGTTTGTGGAGTCATTTCAGACCTGTGTGCAAAATTTGAGGTCATTCGGAGGTGATTTGGTAGGTTTCGACATCGTTGGTGGAATTCGAAAGTTTAGAAGTTCTTAGGCTTGAATCCGGGGGTAATTTGGTGTTTTGATGTTGTTTTGAGTGATTCGAAGGTTCGACTAAGTTCGTATGGTATTTTAGGATTTGTTGGTATGTTTGATTGAGGTCCCGGGGGCCTCGGGCATGTTTCGTATGCTCAACGGGTCATTTTTGGACTTAGGGAGTTGGCAGATTTTCTAGTGTTATTGCAGACATTTTCTTCATCGCGTTCGTGAGGGAGATCTCGCGATCGCGTAGGTAATTTAAGAGGTCAGCTAAAATTGCTCTTCGAATTCGCGAAGATGAAGACGCGATCGCGTAAGGTTATCAGGCAGTGCACCGCGAACGCGTGGGCTAGGCCGCGTTCGCGAAAAGAAGTGAGGCAGCAGTGGAGTTTTAGTATTACTCTTCGCGGTCGCGTGAGGACAATTGCGATCGCGTAGGTGTGAGCAGCTAGTGCATCGCATTCGCGTGAGATGTTACGCATTCGCGTATAGTAAATATTCTGAGGGAGCGAAGTTGTTCTTTGCGATCGCGAGGCCTTTTCCGCGATACCGATTAAGGAAATCTGGGCAGCAGTGTCAAATTTCAAAATCGAGGGTTTGAACCCATTTTTCATATTTTAAGCTAGAGACCACGGATTTAGGCGATTTTTGAAGGGATTTTTAGGGAGTTGAATGGGGTAAGTGTTTCTCACTTGGTTTTGGTTAAATTCCATGATTATATCTTGATTTTTATAATCTAAATTGTGATTTGGGGTAAAATATTGGGGAAAAAGTGCAAGAGTTCATGAGATGGAATTTTGAGTTTTTGAAGGGAATTTGTTGTCGTATTTTTGAAAATTCGATATAACTAGACTCCTGAGTGAGTGGGATTTCGGGTTTTGTGACTTTTGTCAGATTTCGAGACGTGGGCTCGGGGGCCGGATTTGGGCCGATTTCGGATTTTGGCTATAATTTGGTATTTTTCTTGTGGAATTGATCCCTTTAGCCTATTTTGATCGTATTGTATTGCTTGTGGCTAGATTCAGGATGCTCGAAAGCCGATTCGAGAGGCAAGGGCATTGTGAAATAGAGATTTACTCGGATTGAGGTAAGTAACGATAGTAAATCTGGTCCTGAGGGTATGAAACCCCGGAATTTTGTATCATTTTACTATTTGGAGGTGGCGCACATGCTAGGTGATGGGCGTGTAGGCGTGCACCGTTGGGGATTGTGACTCGGTCCATCCCGTATCAACTATAAAGTTGAATATTTTGCTAAAACTATATGATTCTTATGTATTTTAGAAAGAATTTGTGTAAGTCAGGTTGGATGCTATGTTTAGGCCTTATGCCAATGTTGTTTGGACCCTTAGAGGTCTTTTCTTGCTATCCTCTCATTGTTTTTGATTAAAAATCTATACTCAATCATGTTTATACATATTTACAGCATAACTCAGTATCTATTACTCTATTTTGATGCATCATATAAATGTTGTTTGGGCTGAATACTTTGTTTTCTGAGAGCCCGAGAGGCTGGACAGGTTTATGACTGAGTAAGGCCGAGGGCCTGATTTGTGAGGATATTTATGGGATCGGGCTGCACGCCGCAACATGTTTGATATAGGCCGAGGGCCTCATTGATTTATGCCATGATTGGCTTGATATATAGCGCTTGGGCTGAAGGAGCCTCTCCGGAGTCTGTACACACCCCAGTGAGCGCAGGTACCTACTGAGTGCGAGTGTCGAGTGCTGAGTGACTGGGAGGCATGAGTGATGGTGAGGTCTGACCGAGGGGCTGTATACGAGTGATTGTGAGGTTGCCCGAGGGGCTGACTATGATTTCATTATTTTTGCTCACCTTTGCATCGAGCCTTTGTTTGAAAACTGTTAAAAGATGTCTTTAAATGATTTTTCTGGAACTGGATTTAAAAGAGCTGATTTGAATCAAACTCTGGTTTTAAAATCATGTTGTATTTTACTGAATTTTTGTGATATGAACTTTACTTGCATTATTGCTCGTCACTACTTCTCAGTCTTTATTAACTGTTGTTACTTACTGAGTTGGCATACTCACGTTACTCCCTGCACCTTGTGAGCAGATCCAGGTGTATCTGGACATGGTAGCGGCTGTTGACTATTCCGGTTGCAGATTTGTTTTGGGATAGCAAGGTAGTTGCTTGGCGATCGCAGCCCTGTTCTTCTCCCTCTTATCTTCTTTTAGTTGTATTTAGCAATTTTTCAGACTATTTTAGTCTCGATATTGTCAGACAAATTGTAGTAAATGCTCATGACTAGTGACACCCCGATGTCGGGCTTTTCTTCTCCGCACTTTTATTTTGATTTGAACTCCTTTACGAATGTTTTTATGTTAAATACCCTTGAAATTATCTTTGGAATGAAAATATCGGTTTGTTTTGGAAATGAGTCGTCTTGCCTAGTTCCACGATAGGCGCCATCACGACAGGGTTAGTTTGGGTCGTGACAATACATCTTCGCGGCACCTGGATGAATGGAGTACCGCGAACTGTGAGCCTCCTGGAGAATCAACTCACACAAGCCATCTACATTGGGCACACATAGCCTGCCTTGCATCTGTAATACACCGTCATCTCCAATAATGACCTCCTTGGCATCGCCGTGCTGAATCGTGTCCTTGAGGAAAAACAGATGGGGGTCGTCATAATAACACTCTGATACGATCATAAAGAGAAGACCGAGAAACCACACAAGCCAAAACTCGATTCGGCTCAGAAATATCCAATCTAACAAACTAGTTGGCCAAGGCTTGAACATCCAAGGCTAATGGCTTCTCTGCTACCGGTATATATGCTAAGCTGCCCAACTCTCCGCCTTGCGACTCAAGGCATCGGCCACTACATTGGCCTTCCCAGGATGATATAGAATGGTAATATCATAAACCTTAAGCAACTCTAACCACCTCCACTGCCGCAAGTTAAGATCCTTCTATTTGAACAGATGTTGTAGTCTCCGATGGTCGGTGTAGACCTCACAAGGGACACCATACAAATAGTACCACTAGATCTTTAAGGCATGAACAATAGCTGCTAACTCTAGGTCGTGGACATGATAATTCTTCTTATGCACCTTCAGCTGTCTAGACGCATAGGCAATTACCCTACCGTCCTGCATCAACACCGCGCCGAGACCAATACGCGATACATCGCGGTACACAGTATTATACCCCTAACCCAAAGACAACACCAACACTGGGGTTGTGGTCAAAGCTTTCTTGAGCTTTTGAAAGATCTCTTCACACTCCTCGGTTCACCTGAACGGAGCACCCTTCTAGGTCAGTCTGGTCATAGGTGCTGCAATAGACGAGAAACCCTGAAGGCAGTAAGGACCAATGAAATGATATTTCACAACTTATACTTTGTCTCAATAGAAACCACGGCCTTGGCCACTCACACCAAACTCAACAGTGAGATATTTCAAGGATAGCAAATTTCAAGTAAGAATTCAGCAGTTAAATAATGAATACGGAATAAAAGAAAGCAAGTAACTCAGCTAAACATGTAGGGCAATTTGGAAAAAAATAGGTACAACAAGTAGACATGTGAAATTACACTAAACATGATGGCTATAACATATTAAAGTAACTCTATTAAAGAATGAAAGAAAACTACATAGCTAAAACCGAAAATTTCACATTTAGCCCGTGTACGCACTCGTCACCTTGCACACACGGCTTTCACATTTTACAATTATCAAAACAATACCAAATTCTAAGGGGGATTTGCCCCACACAAGGTTAGACAAGTCACTTACCTCAAACCACACTAAATCAATCAACTAGAAGGCCTTTTTCTCGATTTTCCAACTCCGAACGGCTCAAATCTAGCCAAAATAATTTCATACTATAAATATAACTATAGAAAACTAATTAAAATAATGAAATTATGATCTTAGCAAGGAATTGAAAAATTGCACCAAAAAGTTGACCCGGGTCCGCATCTCGGAACACAACCAAAATTATAAAATCCGAATGCCCATTCGATATCGAGTCCACCATACAAGAATTATCCAAATCCGACCTCATTTCGACTTTCAAAACTCAAGAATTTAGTCTAAGGACTTCTACACTTTTTCCCCAATTTTAAACTCCAAAACACTAATTAAAAGATGTAATTAACAGTAGATTCATGGGAATTAATCAAAAACGAGTCAAGAATCCTTACCCCAATAATTCCTCTGAAAATACCTCAAACCTTTGCCTCAAACCGAGCTCTCAAAATCCCAAAATGAAAATGAAGGAAAACCCTCGAAAAATCCCCTTTTCTGCCTAGTTACGTCGCACGTGCGACCACACTGCCGCATCCGCGGCTCTGCACCTGCGACTACACTACCGCATTTGCTGCTCCGCACCTGTGGAAAAACCATCGCAGGTGAGGACTTCACTTAAGCCCAAAGAATTCGCTTCTGCGGAAAAAAAGCACGCACCCGCGCATGCGCACCTGCGGCTCATGCATTGCACCTGTGCTTATGGACGCACCTGCGATCCTCTCCATTGCATAAGCGAAGCCGCTTCTGCGGAACCGTTTCCGCACCTGCGAGCCCAGACCTGGGCTGCCTTCTCCGCTTCTATGCTCCCTCACACGCACACGCGAGTCCGCACCTGCAGTCATTTCCTCTGCAGGTGCAATGACACCAAAAGCTGGAAATTTTCAGAAATTGCACAAGTCCAAAAATGATCCGATATCGATCCGAATCACACCCGGGTCCCGTCCGAATATACCAACCAGTTCCAAAACACCTAACGGACCTACTCGAGGCCAAAAACCACATCAAACAACAAGAATTCGACGAATCACAACCCAAATTCAAGCCTATGAATTATGAACTTCAAAATTCTGAAACCAACGCCAATTCATACCAGAACAACTCCGATTGACACCAAATTTTGCACACAAGTCATAATTGATATTATGGATCTATTCCAACTTCCAGAATCGGAATTCGACCCCGATATAAAAAATCCCACTCCCGGTCAAACTTTCCAAAATATGCCAACTTTCCAACTTCCGCCAATTTACTCTGAAACGACCTACGGAGCTCCAAAACAACATCTAGACACGCTCCGAAGTCCAAAATCACCCTACGGAGCTATTGGAACCGTCAAAACTCTATTCTGGAGTCATCTTCACACAAGTCAAACTACTGTCAACTCCTACGACTTAAACTTCCAACTTAGGGACTATGTGCCTCATCGCACTCTGAAAATCACCCGAAACCAAAACCAAACACTCCGGCGAGTCACGTAACCACAATATAACATAGAGGAAGCATAAACTAGGAGATCAGGGCTAAAATACTCAAAACAACCGGCCGAGTCATTACAATGACAGATATCAATGTCAGCAATAGAAACGGATGAAAGGACATACACATCAATATCTTCTATGAGGTAGTATTAGCTGAGATACGCTTCATAGGAATTTGTATTTTATTTGTCTAAAAAGGTTGCTATGCGGCGATCCACATTGATCAATCCTAGAATCTTGTACTTTATTTGTTTATGTATAATTATTTACTCAAAGTTTTATTTTATGGACCTTATTTTATTAAATTGTGTAATATATGATTTGACATACACGTGCAATGCACGTGTCGAGAAACTAGTAAAAATATAAAGAACTACCAATCTTTTTAAAATTATGGGTGGAAATGAACCTTTAGAAGCCAATTTTATTTTTTTCAAGTAAAAAGATTATTGTTGTTATTATTCACTTATAAACAAGCTAATCGTCCCATTGATTAAACTATAAAAGTATTTGTATGCTTAACATCAAATTTTTAATATAAAATTACACTTATGAATGAAATTTTCAATCAAATGCAACATAGTGTAAGAACATTCACAGTCTTTATACTAAAATCGATTCATTGATATCACTAATTTAGAGCCCGTTTGGACATAAGAAGTTTATTCCTCTTTTTTTAAAAAAATTTACTTTTTTTCGAAATCATCGTTTGTTCATGAAATTTTCAATTTTCACTTGAAGATACATTTTGGAAATTTTCGAAAATTTTAAAAACTCCAAAAAGCTGTTTTTCAAAATTTTTACTCAAATCACTCACAAAACTTCAAAAATAACCCAAAATTATATTCATGTCCAAACACAACTCTAAATTTCAAATACCATTTTCACTTGAAAAATATTTTCCCCCTATTTTGGAATTTTACAATTCTTATGTCCAAATGCCCACTTAAATTCTTGAAATTATCTCCAATTTCAAGAGAAATTGACATCGCCTAACAACGTATGCTAGTAATTGGAAGATTTTTATCCTTAGAGTACGTTGTCACACTGTGCCAAAATCCCTTTATTTTGAATGGTCAATTGGTTTTGTGGTTGTTTACAAATGAATTTTTAGTTTATGACCATACCTCTTTTTTTACACATGGGAGATTTACTTTTACACGTAAGAAATCTATCTTTTATACATGAAGGGGCATGATGTAGAAATAGCACTCAATTTTGGTGGTGGGGGAGGAGGTTATAAACTTTGTAAATTAAGCAGTAAATAGATAAGCATGTGAACGACATGTCGAGGGCTATGTATACAGATAGCCAGTAATAACACATGTATTTACTTTTAAGCCACTGTTTAAAATATCTTTAGTCTTTAGCCACTGCTTTAATAAACTTTTACCCGGTCGGACAAAAATACCCTTCTACTATAATAATTTCGCTGAAACCTACGCTCCTTATTTACGATCAGCAGCAGCTCAAACTTACGTGCAGAGAATTGCTGATCCTTAACGTCCAAAATTGTTGTGATCATCCAAAATTACATAAGCTTTTCTCTTCCGATTTCAAACTAGAGAATTCAACTTTCTCGTCCAAAATTCACCATAAAATTACAGTAAGTTTTAAAATTTCAGATATCTCTATATGCTTTTGTGTGTTTGTGTGGATTTTCATTTCGTTACTGAAGAATAAGATGCAAGGGATTTGATTTTTTTTTCCTTTTCTGGAGTGATAACGTTAAGGACATCGCGTCATTAACTTTATGATTGTTGTGTAAATATTGAGGACATAGTGTCCTTAACTTCATACAGTTTAGGACATGATGTCCTTAACTTCATGACTGCTGTTCTAAAAAATATTAAGGACAAAGTGTCCTGTGTTTTGCAACTTGTATTGATAAAGTTTAGGACACGATGTCCTTAACTTTATGACTACTGTGTAAATATTAAGGACTTCGTGTCCTGTATTTGCAACTTGTATTAATAAAGTTTAGGACATGATGTCCTTAATTTCATAACTACTGTATAAATATTAATGACACAGTGTCCTGTATTTGCAACTTTTATTGATAAAGTTTAGGACATGATGTCCTTAACTTCATGAGTGTTGTTTTAAATATTAAGGACATGGTGTCCTGTGTTTTGTAACTTGTATTGATAAAGTTTAAGACACGATGACCTTAACTTTATGACCGTTGTTCTAAATATTGAGGACAAAGTATTCTGTGTTTTACAACTTGTATTGATATTGTTTAGGACATCGTGTCCTTAACTTCACGACTGCTATATAAATATTAAGGACAAATTATCCTGAATTTTCCATTTTCTTGACTTGCAAGATGGATACAATATGTATTATAGTTGCTTTTAATGGTAGATGGACTGCAGACTATAAGTATCTTGATCATCAAACAAAGCTTGTTCTAGTACCTGAGGCAATTCGATTTGAAGATTTCATCAACCAGGTCTTTGAAGTTATTGAATTGGATAGAGACAAGTTTGAAGCAATGATATGGTTTGATATCAACCTGGAAACAAGCAAGGGAATGCTTGTATCTAAAGTTAGATCTTCACACATGTATAGAGTTACTAAAAAGTCATTCACTCTTTAAGGGATGTCGTTTCATTGTTGATGTTTCGGAAAGAGTTTTTGGATCAACAAGCATCTTTGAACATGTCAATATAGAAACTCAACAAGACAATCAAGACAAATGCCAACAAATAATGAAAATAGATGTGGTTGAACCTCAACCAATAATTGAAGAGGTGCTTCAACCATTTAATTCTATTCAAATGGAAGGACAAAGCATTATAGAGATTGACAACCAACAAGCTTTGGGTATTCAAGTCTTAGAGAGTGCACCAGATATAGAAGAAGTTGCTGAAAAAACCTCTACTCAACTAACTAGACGAAGCTCAAATTCGAAACAAAAAGAATCCCCAACTACGATATTAAGAGAAAATGCTTCGTTGGATGAAATAAAAGTGGGATCAATATTTGACAAAAAGAAGAGTATAATTAACTATTTTTTGAATATAGCAATTAAAGCACATTTTGAATTCAAGGTTGTTAGATCAAGCTCAACAAGATATTCGTTTAAATGCAATGATAATAGGTGTGGGTGGTGTGTGCGTGCTTTCAGAATTAAAGACTCAACACTATTCAAGATAGTAAAGATTGAGAAAAATCATAACTGCTCAGTTAACACTATGAAAGCTGATCAAAGGCATGCAACTTCAAAGTTGATTAGTGGTTACATTATTGACAATCTTCGAGACCCAAGGGTTGAAGTTACACCAGCTTTTGTCATGGCAGAAATGCAAAAATTGCATGGACTAGACATTGGTTATCACAAGGCGTGGAGTGCTATTCAACGTGCTTCAGCTTTAATAAGAGGAACTCCTGAAGAGAATTATGAATTGTTGTCTTCATACATGTATATGATAAAAAGTAAAAACCCGGGAACATACACTAACATAAAGATAGACGACAACAATAGGTAAACAATCAAAAAGAGTTTATTAGTCTATTTTAAAATTTAGGACATGATATCCTTAACTTTGATGTGTGCATTGTAAAAGTTAAGGACATGGTGTCCTTAACTTTGATGTGTGCAGTGTAAATGTTAAGGACATGGTGTCCTTAACTTTGATGTGTGCATTGTAAAAGTTAAGGATATGGTGTCCTTAACTTTGATGTGTGCAGTGAAAATGTTAAGGACATGGTGTCCTTAACTTTGATGTGTGCAGTATAAATGTTAAGGACATGATGTCCTTAACTTTGATGTATGTAGTGTAAATATTAAGAATTTGGTGTCCTGTATTTTTAACCTTCTGTTAAACTGTATTTTTAGGTTTCTTTATATGTTTTATGCATATGGATCATCAATAGCTGGTTGGAATCATTGTAGACCAATGATTGCTATTGATGCAACCTTTTTGAAGTCAAAATATCGTGGTGTTTTAATGATTTCAGTTTCAAAGGATGCAAATAACCAAATATTCCCACTAGCCTTTTGAATTGCAGAATCTGAAAATAACAATTCCTATGAGTGGTACTTTAGTGAGCTTCGCAATACAATTGGGAGTTGTGAGAATTTAATTTTTTTATCAGACAGACATCAATCTATTGCACATGGCGTCGCAAAGGTATATCCTGAAAGCCACCATGGGATTTGTATCTATCATTTGAAGCAGAACCTAAAGCGAAGGAAAGTGAAAAGTGAGGTCATAAAACTTTTCCAAAGTGATGGAAGAGTATACAGGTGCAAAGAATTTGATCTATACATGTCACATATAACAAAAGTTGATAAGAAGACTTTTGACTACTTGATGGAAGAACCACCGAAAAGGTGGGCACGTTCTTGTAGTCCACGACGAAGATATGACATGCTCACAACAAACATAGTTGAGTCAATAAATTCTGTGCTATTAGAACCAAGGGAGCTGCCTATATTAAGAATGATGGATTTCATCCAAGTGAAGCTACAACGTTAGTTTTATGAAAAAAGAAATGAAGCAAAATGAACTTTTTACGACGTTTCTTGTTGGGTAGAAGAGAAATTGAAGAAAAAGATAGATTTAGCTTTTACTTTAAATGTAAGTATTATGTTCTTACTTTAGCTTATTATTTTAATGATAATTTAAAATAATGTACTAACTTATAGTTTTTCAACTTTGAAGGTCTTCCCTGTTGATTCATGGCGTTCTAGAGTTGAGGAAGAAAGAATTACTTTCTTGGTGGACTTAAACAAAAGAACATGTGATTGTTTTCAGTTTTAATTTGATGAATTACCATGTATATATGCAATTGCAGCTATCGAGAAGAGAAACATCAAGAAGTCCAATTTCTGCTCGGACTGGTACTTAAAGGAATCTTGGCTGAAAACATATGAAAGACAAATACATGGACATACGGATTCTTGGATTGTACCAGAGAGTGTTAAGTCACAAATTATTAAACCTCCAGATTTCAAAGTCCCGCCAGGT
This sequence comes from Nicotiana tomentosiformis, assembly GCF_000390325.3. Taxonomy (NCBI): domain Eukaryota; kingdom Viridiplantae; phylum Streptophyta; class Magnoliopsida; order Solanales; family Solanaceae; genus Nicotiana; species Nicotiana tomentosiformis. Next base: position 59,109,670 of record NC_090812.1, on the reverse strand, counting down.
AGAAGGCAGAAGAAAAGGCATATTCCAGCTACCGAATCATCAAAAATAACATTCAAATATGGTCGTTGCAGAAGAATGGGTCATAATAGAACATCTTGTATATATTCTCCGGCACTCCATCCATTTCCAAGGAAGCATAGAGAATTATAGATATATCCACTTATGTTTATCTACTCTTTTAAGTTTTTGCTATAAATTGGATTCATTTAGATTATTTTCATTTGAGAAAGTAAACATTAGCAGATGGTTATATAAAAAATGTCCTGAATTTTTAAAGTTTCTTTGCGCTTACGTGCTCTTTGTTTCTTTTTCTTTTTTTGGGAGTTCAATTTACCTTTGTCGGACCAATTATTGTTTATGGGATTTTACTCTTGCCGTAAGTAAACATGAAAGTCCTTTTCTTTATAAAACTTGACACCTGCAGCTTGCTACATCTTATTTTTAAAATGAGATTGGTACAAGTAAACTTCAGGGCATAATTTTTTAAACGTCCTGAAAATTTGAAGTATGAATCTAATATTAAGGACATAAATTTCTAAAATGTCCTTAACTTCTGTAAATCTCAGTTTATTGTCTAGATTTCTAGAAGTTTAGGACATTTCAGAAAAATATGTCCTGAATATTATTTTCATCCTTCAACAAATCAGGACGTTTATGAACATTATGTCCTGAAGTTCTACAACAATCAATGTATCTTTTGCTATATCTCTACAGATTTAATAAAAGACTAGCAATTTAAAATGAACAAATCAGTAGTTATAAAACTTGACATCTGCAGCTTGCTCAACACAGCTTGCTACATCTTATTTTTAAAATGAGATTGGTACAAGTAAACTTGTAATGACCAAATCGGTCATTTTTACTTTTAGAATCCCGTACCCCTAAATAAAATATCCCGTATGTGCTTTTATAAATTTATGACTTGCGGGGATGGTTGGTTCGGGATTTGGAAGTGTTCGGGTTGAAATCGAAACACTTGGTTCCTTAAGTTGGCCTTAAAATGTTAAGTTTGACTTCGGTCAATATTTTGAGAAAATGACCCCGAAATAGAATTTTGATGATTCCAATAGCTCTGTATGGTGATTTTGGACTTAGGAGCGTGTTCGGAATTTTATTTGGAAGTCCATAGTTAAATTAGGCTTGAAATGGCTAAAATAGGAATTTAAGTTTGGTAGTTTGACCGGGGAGTTGACTTTTTGATATCGGGGTCAGAATCCAGTTCCGAAAGTCTTCATAGCTCTATTATGTCATTTATGACTTGCATGCAAAATTTGAGGTCAATCGGACTTGATTTGATATGTTCCGGCGTCGTTTGTAGAAATTGAAAGTTTCAAAGTTTATTAGGCTTGAATCTATGTGTGATTCATATTTTTAGTGTTGTTGGATGTGATTTGAAGACTCGACTAAGTTTGTATGATGTATTAGGACTTGTTGGTATATTTGGTTGAGGTCCCGAGGGGCTCGGGCGTGTTCCGGATGGTTAACGGATCATTTTTGGCCTTGGTGAGATAGCTGATATCTGCTGCTGCAATTTTTCTGGTTTCCTCTTTCGCATTTGCGAGAGGAGCCTCGCTTTCGCAAAGAGTGTTCTGAGCTGGTGATATTTTTGTTCTACGCATTCATGGAGGAGAGGACGCGAACGCGAAGGGTAGGGCAGTGTGTGCATCGCGAATGCGTAAGTGGCGTCGCGTTCGCAAAGGAGAGTGAGGCAGCTGGGAACCTCAGTCTTTTGTTCTACGCGTTCGCGAGGTAAGGGACACGTTCGCGAAGGTCTGAGTTTGCAAAGCTTTGCGTTCGTGAAGCGTAGGTTGCGTTCGCGAAGAGGAAAGTTGGGCAGCACATTTTTGTGCTTCGCGAACGCGAGGCAAGGGTCGCTTTCGCGAAGAAGAAATCACTGGACAGAATGTTTAAGTTCAGAAAATCCATTTTTAACGATTTGGAGCTCGGATTGAGGCAATTTTTGGGAGATTTTGTGAAAAAACACCGGGGTAAGTGTTCTTAACTCAATCTTGGTTTGATTACCCGAATCCATCTCTGTTTTTAACATTTAATTGGTGATTTAACTTGGAAAAAATTTGAAAACCCTCTTGGATATATTTGAGGATTTGAGGGTCGAATTGTTATTGGAATTTACTCATTTTGGTATGGTTAGACTCGTGGTTGAATGGGCGTTCATATTTCGTAACTTTCGCCGGATTCCGAGACGTGGGGCCCACTGGCCATTTTTGAGTTAATTTCGGAATTTTATTGAAATATATAGTATTTTCTTATAGAATTAATTCTATAATTTTTGTTGACTGTATCGAATTAATTATGACTAGATACGAGTCGACCGGAATCGGAAAATCGAGGAAAAAGCATACTACTTGGTTAAATTGGAGCAAGTCGAGGTAAGTGACTTGTCTAACCTTGTGTGGGGGAAATTTTTTCTAGGATTGGTATTAATTGTAATGTGATGAAAGTCGTGTACACGAGGTGCCGAGTATGTACGCGGACTAAATATGAAGGATTATGTTTTTAAGTTGTGAAGATCACTGTTGCACATTAATTAAAGTATTAAATCTTGTTATATTCTCCATCATTGATTTGATTTATAAACTTTAAATTTGCTTGACCTTTTCCTGCTAATTATTTTACATGTTTAGTTGAAACTTGATTTCTTTTATTCTGTGCATTATTTGAAATTAATTTTCTTTAAATTAAATATTATTAATATGAAGTATTTGACATTTTTAAATTTGGTATTGAAGCAACGTATTAAATATTTTGAAATATTATTTTGCTAAATTATTTATTTTCGAATATTTTTGTAAGATTTTTGTACTCATTGTGATGGAGCCGTGAGCTCTTTATTGTGAAAAAATATTATTGATGATTTATGTTGGCATGGGCCGTGAGCTCTTTATTGAGAAAAAATATTATTGATGATTTATGTTGTCATGAGAGCTCTTTATTGTGGAAACATATTGTTGTTGATTTACTATGGCAAATTGAAATATTTGGGCACTTGAGGTGCAAATTGTGATATGTTGTGATATTGATACGCATACGGTGGTATAAGGTCTGGGTATTGAAACACATGCGGTGAGATAAGGGTGGCTTGATACGCGTGGCTAGTAGGGAGAACTACTAGAAGTCATGCGGTGTGATAAGGATGGTTAAAATGCGGGATGCTATTTCGAAAAAAATATTTTCTTTAAAATAAATTGTGAAGGCTCCCGCGGTGAGATAAAAAAATGAGATATTGTGAATTTATTTATGATTTGGGACTACGAGGCGGTACCTCGGTAGTGCCCCTGTTGATGTTGATTTATGGTCGTAGTTGCCGTTGATTATTTGTTGTGATTTTCTTAAGTTGAAAGAAAATTTTGTTGGTTTCTACGAGATATTATTTGTTATTATTTCGTATAATTAAATGGTGACCTGCTACTAGATTCATTTCCATTATCATTTATTTTATTATATTGTTAAATATTTTTCCATGCTATTATTATTTTCCAGTAGGGCCTGACCAGACCTCGTCACTACTCTACCGAGGTTAGGCTTGGCACTTACTGGGTACCGCTGTGGTGTACTCATATGATGCTTCTGCACATCTTTTTGTACAGATCCAGGTACATCTTATCAGACTAGGCATCAGTAAACTAGCTGTACGAGGAGACTTCAAGGTATACCTGTCAGCGTCCGCAGACTCCGGAGTCCCTTTCTATCTTACTATGTTGCTTCCTTATTTGTTTTAGACTCTGATGTACAGAGACATAGAAAATAAATTCTTAGAAGCTTGTGACTTATTTCTACCGAGTTTTTGGAGTTGTAATTATTTGAATTATAGTATAATTAATTCAGATATTCATTATTATTCCGCATTGATAGGCTTACCTAGTCTTAGAAACTAGGTGCCATCACGATCTCCTATGGAGGGAATTTGGGGTCGTGACAAGTTGGTATCAGAGCACTAGGTTCATAGGTGTTATGAGTCACAAGCAGGGTTAGTAGTCTTGCGGATCGGTACGGAGACGTCTGTACTTATCTTCGAGAGGCTATGGAACTATTAGGAAATATTCACTTCTTTGATTCCTTATCGTGCGTATTTGTTGACTTCAAAATTTTAAACCATTGTCTTTCTATTCTCTCACAGATGGTGATGACACGCGCAACTGAATCTGATAATCAGACACCCACGTCCCCTGTTGGAGCCAAAAGAGGCCGAGGTCGGGGCAGAGGCCGAGCCAGAGGCCGAGGAAGACTACGTGGTGCAGCCAGAGCACCTGCACGAGCTGCTGCACCAGAGCCACCAGTAGCTCCAGTTGGAGAGCAGGCACCTGAGATGCCTGTTACTACTCCTGCACTTCAGGAGACTCTTGCCCAGTTTTTGAGCATGTTTGGCACTCTAGCTCAGGCAGGTTTAATTCCACTTGCTCCTGCCACATCTCAGGCGGGGGGAGGAGCACAGACTCCCGCCGCCCGTACTCCAGAGCCACAGGCCCAAGTTTACCATGCCCCGGATGTTATACCAGTGCAGCCAGTTATCCCAGTTCGGCCTGAAATTAGGACAACAGTTTCAGAGGGGGAGTAGCTCAGGCTCGAGAGATATAAGAAGTACCACCCTCCCACTTTCAGCGGTTTAGCTTCAGAGGATGCTTAGGGTTTTCTGGAGGAATGTCACAGTATCCTTCGTACTATGGGTATTGTAGATTCTAGTGGGGGTTTATTTCACGGCATTCCAGTTTAGAGGAGCAGCCTATCAGTGGTGGCGGGCATATAAGTTGGATAGTCCGGTTGAGGCGGCTTCACTTACTTGGACTCAATTTTCAGATATGTTCTTAAGGGAGTATGTTCCTCAGAGTCTTAGAGATGCATGGCGAGCAGAGTTTGAGCAGTTGCGCCAGGGTTCTTTGACCGTGTCAGAGTATGATGTCTGATTCAGTGATTTGTCTTGGCATGCACCAGCCTTAGTTTCTACTGTTCGAGAGCGGGTTCGCAGATTTATTGAGGGTCTCCACCCTAGTATCAGATATAGTATGGCCCGAGAGTTAGATATGGACATCACATACCAACATATGGTGTCAATTTCTAGGAGATTGGAAGGTATGCAGACTCGGGAGAGGGAAGAGAGGGAAGCTAAGAGACCCCGAGATTATGGCACATATAATAATTCTCGTTCCCCAGTTACAGCCCGTCATGGTAGAGGTTATGTGAGTCGTCCTATTCATTCAGCACTTCCAGCTTCCAGTGGTATTCCGGCTACTCCCAGACCTCAGGTTCCATATTATGCACTGCCAGTGTCTTCTGTACCTCCTGTACGGGGTGCTTTCAGCGGGCAGTCTAGTCGATCAGGCCCGAGCCAGTCCCAGCAGCCACATACTCTGATGGCTTATTTTGAGTGTGGTGACACTCATCATATAATGAGGGATTTCCCCATACTTAGGAGGGGTGCACCTCCATGGATTTCTCAGGCCCCACCTATTCCATAGGGTCCTCAGGCTTCTCAGGCCATGATTACTGCACCAGTTGCCACTCCACCTGCACAGCTAGCTAGAGGTGGAGGTCGGGCAGGTAGAGGTCGCCTAGAGGGGGAGGCCAGGCCAGATATTATGCCCTTCCTGCTAGGATAGATGCCGTTGCATCCGATTCTGTTATCACAGGTATTATTCTGGTCTGTCATAGAGATGCATCAGTCTTATTTGATCCAGGCTCCACTTATTCTTATGTGTCATCTTATTTTGCCCCGTATTTGGGCGTATCACGTGATTCCTTGAGTTCTTTTGTTTATGTATTTACACCCATGGGTGAATCTATTATTGTGGACCGCGTGTACCGGTCGTGTTTAATTATTATCAGCGATTTTGAGACCAGAGCTGATTTATTATTGCTCAGTATGGTGGATTTCGATATTATTTTGGGCATGGAATAGTTGTCGCCCTATCACGCTATTCTTGATTATTACGCCAAGACGGTGACGTTGGCTATGCCAGGTCTACTGCAGCTAGAGCGGAGAGGTACCTCAGATCATATTCCTAGCAGGGTTGTTTCATTTCTTAAAGCTCAACGAATGGTTGAGAAGGGTTGTGATGCGTATGTGGCCTATGTGAAAGATGTTAGTATTGATACTCCTACTATGGAGTTAGTTCATGTAGTAATGGATTTTCCCGATGTATTTCCAGCAGATCTTCCGAGTATGCCACCCGACAGGGATATTGATTTGGTATTGATTTATTACCGGGTACTCAGCCCATTTCTATTTCACCATATCGTATGGCCCCAGCAGAGTTGAAAGAATTAAAAGAACAGTTACATGAGTTGCTTGATAAGGGTTTCATGAGGCCCAGTGTATCACCTTGGGGTGCTCCTGTCTTATTTGTAAAGAAGAAGGATGGTTCTCTGCGGATGTGTATTGATTACCGCCAGCTGAAAGGGGTTACAGTAAAGAACATGTATCCATTACCATGTATTGATGACCTATTTGATCAGCTTCAGGGTGCCAGGGTATTCTATAAAATTGACTTGCATTCAGGCTATCATCAGTTGAAGATTCGAGAGCCAGATATCCAGAAGGCTGCTTTCGGGACTCCGTACGGTCATTACGAGTTCCTTGTGATGTCTTTTGGGCCGACCAACGCCCCAACAACATTTATGCACTTAATGAATAGTGTATTTCAGCCCTATCTTGATTCTTTCATAATTGTGTTTATTGACGATATTCTGGTGTATTCCCGGAGTCGGGAAGATCATGAACAGCACCTGAGGATTGTGCTTCAGATTTTGAGAGAAAAGAAGTTATATGCAAAATTTTCAAAGTGTGAATTTTGGCTTGATTCAGTGGGATTTTTGGGTCATATAGTTTCGTGTGAGGGGATCAAGGTATATCCGAAGAAGATTGAAGTAGTGCAGAGTTGGTCCAGACCGTCCTCAGTTACAGAAATTCGGAGTTTCCTTGATTTGGCTGGGTATTATCGCCGATTTGTAAAGGGTTTCTCTTCTATTACTGTATCTATGACCAAATTGACCCAGAAGGGTGCTCCATTCAGGTGGACCAAGGAATATGAGGAGAACTTCCAAAAGCTCAAGACAGCTTTGACTACAACCCCAGTATTGGTATTACCTATAGGTATAGGGTCTTATATTGTGTATTGTGACGCGTCGCGTATTGGTCTCGGCGCATTGTTGATGCAAGATGGTAGGGTGATCGCCTACGCGTCTAGACAGTTAAAGGTGCATGAGAAGAACTATCCTATACATGACCTTGAGTTAGCAGCTATTGTTCATGCCTTGAAGATTTGGCGACATTACTTATACGGTGTCCATTGTGAGGTCTACACCGATCACCGGAGTCTACAGCATCAGTTTAAACAGAAGGATCTTAATTTGCGGCAGTAGAGATGGTTGGAGTTGCTTTAAAGATTATGATATCACCATTCTCTATCACCTTGGGAAGGCCAATGTAGTGGCCGATGCCTTGAGTCGTAAGGCGGAGAGTTTGGGCAACTTAGCATATTTACCGGTAGTAGAGAGGCCTTTAGCCTTGGATGTTCAGGCCTTGGACAATCAGTTTGTCAGATTGGATATTTCCGAGCCTAGCCGAGTTTTGGCTTGTTTGGTTTCTCTGTCTTCTCTTTATGATCGTATCAGAGAATGTCAGTATGATGACCCCCATCTGCTTGTCCTTAAGGATACAGTTCAGCACGGCGATGCCAAGGAAGTCACTATTGGAGATGACGGTGTATTACGGATGCAGGGCAGGCTATGTGTACCCAATATAGATGGCTTGCGTGAGTTGATTCTCCAAGAGGCTCATAGTTCGCGGTACTCCATTCATTCGGGTGCTGCAAAGATGTATCAGGACTTGAGAATCACTATTGGTGAAGTCCAATGAAGAAAGACATAGTGGAATATGTAGCTCAGTGCCTACGTTGTCAGCAGGTGAAGTATGAGCATCAATGACCGGGTGGATTGCTTCAGAAGTTGGAAATTCCAGAATGGAAATGGGAGCGGATCACTATGGATTTCGTTGTTGGGCTCCCACAGACTCAGAGGAAATTCGATGCAGCTTGGGTGATTATGGATAGATTGGCCAAGTCAGCTCATTCCATTCGTGTGATGACTACCTACTATTCCGAGCAGTTGGCTCGAATCTATATATGCGAGATTGTCAGACTTCACGGCGTACCAGTATCTATCATCTCTGACCGGGGTATGCAGTTTACATCACGGTTCTGGAGGGCAGTACAGCGTGAGTTGAGTACTCGGGTAGAGTTGAGTACAGTATTTCACCCTCAGACGGACGGACAATCCGAACGCACCATTCAGATACTGGAGGATATGCTTTGTGCGTGTGTGATAGATTTTAGGGGTGCTTGGGATCAGTTCTTACCACTTACGGAGTTTGCTTACAACAACAGTTACCGGTTCAGCATTCAGATGGCTCCGTATGAGGCTTTGTATGGTAGGCGGTGCCGGTCTCCAGTGGGTTGGTTCGAACCAGGCGAGGCTAGGCTATTGGGTACAGATTTGGTTCAAGATGCCTTGGAAAGGGTTAAATTGATTCAGGATCGACTTCGTACAGCCCAATCTAGATAGAAGAGTTTTGCGGATCGGAAGGTTCGTGCTGTTGCATTCATGGTTGGTGAGCGGTTCTTGCTCTAGGTTTTGCCTATGAAGGGTGTGATGAGGTTCGGGAAGAAGGGAAAGTTGAGCCCTATGTATATTGGGCCTTTTGAGAATCTTGAGAGAGTTGGAGAAGTGGCTTACAAACTTGCACTACCACCTAGTCTCTCTGCAGTTCATCCGGTATTCCATATTTCTATGCTTCGAAAATATCACGGCGATCCGTCTCATGTGTTAGACTTCAGTTCAGTTTAGTTGGACAAGGATCTGTCTTATGTTGAGGAACCAGTGGCTATTTTAGATAGGCAGGTTTGAAAGCTGAGGTCAAAGAACATTGCTTCCATGAAGGTTCAGTGGGGGATCATCCGGTCGAGGAGGCGACTTGGGAGACCGAGCATGATATGCGCAGCTGTTATCCTCATCTTTTCACCACTCCAGGTATAATTCTAAACCCGTTCTAGGATGAACGTTTATTTAAGAGGTGGAGAATGTAATGACCCAACCGGTCATTTTTACTTTTAGAACCCTGTTCCCCTAAATAAAACTCCCCGAATGTGCTTTTATAAATTTATGACTTGCGGGGATGGTTAGTTCGGGATTTGGAAGTGTTCGGGTTGAAATCGGAACACTTGGTTCCTTAAGTTGGTCTTAAAATGCTAAGTTTGACTTCGGTCAATATTTTGAGAAAACGAACCCGAAATAGAATTTTGATGATTCCAATAGCTCTGTATGGTGATTTTGGACTTAGGAGCGTGTTCGGAATTTTATTTGGAAGTCCATAGTTAAATTAGGCTTGAAATGGCTAAAATAGGAATTTAAGTTTGGAAGTTTGACCGGGGAGTTGACTTTTTGATATCGGGGTCAGAATCCAGTTCCGAAAGTCTTCATAGCTCTATTATGTCATTTATGACTTACATGCAAAATTTGAGGTCAATCGGACTTGATTTGATATGTTCCGGCGTCGTTTGTAGAAATTGAAAGTTTCAAAGTTTATTAGGCTTGAATCTATGTGTGATTCGTATTTTTAGTGTTGTTGGATGTGATTTGAAGACTCGACTAAGTTTGTATGATGTATTAGGACTTGTTGGTATATTTGGTTGAGGTCCCGAGGGGCTCGGGTGTGTTCCGGATGGTTAACGGATCATTTTTGGCCTTGGTGAGATAGCTGATATTTGCTGCTGCAATTTTTCTGGTTTCCTCTTTCGCGTTCGTGAGAGGAGCCTCGCATTCGCGAGAGGAGCCTCGCATTCGCGAAGAGTGTTCTGAGCTGGTGATATTTTTGTTCTACGCGTTTGCGGAGGAGAGGACGCGAACGCGAAGGGTAGGGCAGTGTGTGCATTGCGAACGCGTGAGTGGCGTCGCGTTCGCGAAGGAGAGTGAGGCAGCTGGGAACCCCAGTCTTTTGTTCTACGTGTTCGCGAGGTAAGGGACGCGTTCGCGAAGGTCTGAGTTTGCAAAGCTTCACGTTCGCGAAGCGTAGGTCGCGTTCGAGAAGAGGAAAGTTGGGCAGCAAATTTTTGTGCTTCGCGAACGCGAGTCAAGGGTCGCATTCGCGAAGAAGAAACCACTAGATAGAATGTTTAAGTTCAGAAAATGGGTTCTATTTTAACGATTTAGAGCTCGGATTGAGGCGATATTTGGGAGATTTTCAGAGAAAATATCGGGGTAAGTGTTCTTAACTCAATCTTGGTTAGATTACCCGAATCCATCTCTGTTTTTAACATTTAATTGGTGATGTAAGTTGAAAAAATTTTGAAAAACCCTCTTGGATAGATTTGAGGATTTGAGGATTTGAGGGTTGAATTGTTATTGGAATTTAATCATTTTGGTATGGTTAGACTCGTGGTTGAATGGGCGTTCATATTTCGTAACCTTCGCCGGATTCTGAGACGTGGGCCCCACGGGCCATATTTTAGTTAATTTCGGATTTTTATTGAAAAATGTAGTATTTTCTTATAGAATTAATTCTATAATTTTTGTTGACTGTATTGAATTAATTATGTCTAGATACGAGTCGAACGGAATCGGAAAATCGAGGAAAAAGCATACTACTTGGTTAAATTGGAGCAAGTCGAGGTAAGTGACTTGTCTAACTTTGTGTGGGGGAAATTTTCCCTAGGATTGGTATTAATTGTAATGTGATGAAAGTCATGTACACGAGGTGACGAGTATGTACGCCAAATAAATGTGAATGATTATATTTTTAAATTGTGAAGATCATTGTTGCACATTAATTAAATTATTAAATCTTGTTATATTCTCCATCATTGATTTGATTTGTAAACTTTAAATTTTTTTGACCTTTTCCTGCTATTTATTTTACCTGTTTAGTTGAAACTTGGTTTCTTTTATTCTGTGCATTATTTGAAATTAATTTTCTTTAAATTATATATTATTAATATGAAGTATTTGACATTTTTAAATTTGGTATTGAAGCAACGTATTAAAGATTTTGAAATATTATTTTGCTAAATTATTTATTTTCCAATATTTTGTAAGATTTTTGTACTCATTGTGATGGAGCCGTGAGCTCTTTATTGTGAAAATATATTATTGATGATTTATGTTGGCATGAGTCGTGAGCTCTTTATTGTGAAAAAATATTGTTGTTGATTTACTTTGGCAAATTAAAATATTTGGGCACTTGAGGTACAAATTGTGATATGTTGTCATATTGATACGCATGCGGTAGTATAAGGTCTTGGTATTGAAATGCATGCGGTGAGATAAGGGTGGCTTGATACGCGTGGCTAGTAGGGGGAACTACTAGAAGTCATGTGGTGTGATAAGGATGGCTAAAACGCGGGATGCTATTCCGGAAAAAATGTTTTCTTTAAAATAAATTGTAAAGGCTCCCGCGGTGGGATAAGAAAATGAGATATTGTGAATTTATTTATGATTTGGGACTACGAAGCGGTACCTCGGGAGTATCCTTGTTGATATTGATTTATGGCTGTAGTTGCCGTTGATTATTTGTTGTGATTTTCTTGAGTTGAAAGGAAATTTTGTTGGTTTCTACGAGATATTATTTGCCATTATTTTGTATAATTAAATGGTGACCAACTTCTTGATTCATTTCCATTATCATTTATTTTATTATATTGTTAAACATTTTTCCATGCTATTATTATTTTCCAGTAGGGCCTGACTTGACCTCGTCACTACTCTACCGAGGTTAGGCTTGGCACTTATTGGGTACCTTTGTGGTGTACTGATACTACGCTTCTGCACATCTTTTTGTGCAGATTCAGGTACATCTTATTAGACTAGGCATCAATAAACTAGTTGTACGAGGAGACTTCGAGGTATACCTGCCAGCGTCCGCAGACTCCAGAGTCCCCTTCTATCTTACTATGTTGCTTCCTTATTTGTTTTAAACTCTGATGTATAGAGACATAGAGAATAAATTCTTAGAAGCTTGTGACTTATTTCTACAGGGTTTTGGGAGTTGTAATTATTTGAATTGTAGTTTAATTAATTCAGATATTTATTATTATTCCGCATTGATAGGCTTACCTAGTCTTAGAAACTAGGTGCCATCACGATCTCCTATGGAGTGAATTTGGGTCATGAAAAAACTTCAGGACATAATTTTTTGAAACGTCCTGAACATTTGAAGTATCAATCTAATATTAAGGACATAAATTTCTAAAATGTCCTTAACTTCTGGAAATCTCAATTTATTGTCTACATTTCCAGAAATTTAGGACATTTAAAAAAATATGTCCTGAATATTATTTTCATCCTTCAACAAATCAGGACGTTTATGAACATTATGTCCTAAAGTTCTACAACAATCAATGTGTGTTACTTTGAATTTCTAAAAACTTCAAGACAATTTAATCAAAGATTGGCAGTTTAAAACTGTGAAAAAATGGACAAATCAATAGTTAACAGAAAGAAAGAAATTAATAACACGATGCCTTCATATTACTGCTGAAACTGTAATTTGGCAAAGCTGCGACCAAAAAATTATGCTATGCAAACAAAATAAAGTGCCTTGTAAACAATTTACAGGATATTTCAGAAAATATACTACTAGCAATTCCATTACAACTGACTTTCTTTACAACTACACTACAGCTCCTTCGGGCAAGAAGTTTCATTTTCACTATCATAGTCGTCGCCAACTTTTTCTGGTGGTGTTTCATAACCAGAATTTCTTTTCCACTCTCCATGTGCCCAAAGATTTGCTGCAAGTTCTTTTCTGAAGTTTGATATGTCCTCATGTTGGAATTTCTCCACATCCTTTCCCATCATCAACAACTCGACATACTTGATTAGGAATGCACCACAATCAGTCCTAAGAAAAATTTAAGATATGGAGTCAATTAAACAATATCTTTAATAAAATAAATCTAAAGTACATATAAATTATATAGCAAATGACAACACGTACGATCCAGTTTGTCTTGGTGATCTTTGCCACTGAATATCAAATTTATTGAATGTATTTCCAAAAGACTTGTAATTTTTGTCAAACTGTGAGAACTTTAGCAAGTGGGGGATCATGCGCGCATACATTTCAATGTGTTTCAATCCTTCCTCATATGGTTCACTATATATGGAATCGCACACATCAATCTTTCTCTCATTCAAGTCCAATACCCCCAAAAGAAAATGTGTCACAGCATCATTATCTTCTGAAGGTAGCCGACATGGAAAAAAGATTTTGTCAACCTCTGTCCAAGCAATTTCACATCTATGATTGTCACCCCACATATATGGTGTGAGAACCAATTGATTATCACCACACCAAAACTCATCTGAAGCATCTTCATTGAAATCCTTATACATAAGTAGCATATAGTTATCAAAAACATATGTAGTTGTGCAATGAAAAGGATGGGCGCAAGGGTGGTAGCATTCTTTCTTTCTCAAATAATACAGGGCAATGTCAATATGCTTCATAAAAAGGCAAAAAAAGAAAAAAATCCATCAGTCATAAATAATTAAAAAACAATAAATTAATAAGAAAGAAAACAAATGCCTTGTGAATTATCAAACCTTATCATCAAGTACATAGCTACAATCTGAAAGCTCAAAGAAGAACATTTTGCTACTGATTTTTTGATGGTACAATTTATATGGATTCTTTCTCACACCATTATCCTTAGCATATATATATTAGTTTGTCCCCTGAAAATTTTGAAAATATCAAAGTTAGAAAGCTTATAAGTTAGTCCTCAATTCCTAGTTAGTCCTCAATTCCTAATTAGAAGTGCATAATTTCATAAGTTAAGGATAATTGATCCTGAACTTAGAGTGGAAGTTCATAAATTAAGGACAGGTAGTCCTTAACTTAGACTTACAAGCTCATAAATTAAGGACAGTTAGTCCTGAACTTACAGTAACAAGCTCATAAGTTAAGGACATTTGGTCCTGAACTTACAGTAACAAGGTCATAAGTTACGGACACTTGGTCCTGAACTTCGAGTTTCAAGTTCAAAAATTAAGGACAGGTAACCCTGACCTTAGAGTTACAAGTTGAAAAGTGAAGGACACTTAGTCCTGAACTTAGACTTACATGCTCATAAATTAAAGGACAGTTAGTCCTGAACTTAGAGTAACAAGCTCATAAGTTAAGGACAATTGGTCCTGAACTTAGAGTGGAAGTCCAAAAATTAAGGACACTTGGTCCTGAAGTTAGAGTTGGAAATTCAAAAATTAAGGACAGGTAGTCCTTAACTTACAGTTACAAGTTCAAAAGTTAAGGACACTTAGTCCTAAACTTAGACTTACCAGCTCAAAAGGGACACTTAGTCCTTAACTTAGAGTTACAAGCTCAAAATTTTAGGACATTTAGTCATGAAGTTAGAGTTGGAAGCTCAATACACTTAGTCCTGAATTTAAAATTAGAAGTTCAAGACACAAATGTAAGAAATTAAGAAATAATGAATACATTTAGGGACTTACACTTTTTTGCGACCTTTCCTTTTCTCCTTGCTCAACCACCCAATGAATTTCTTCAATAACTTTTCATCATCTTTGGCATAATGAAAAATACATGTACGAGTATATTTTGATTTTATCTAGCCCATATACTCGGGAGTATTTTCATTATGCGCCATCGATGTTCCTCTTTTGTTTTTCTGTTCAAAAGGAGATTTCAATTGCTAACTAAGCTTCTTATTCCTTTTCCCTCGACCAAACTCTTCTTCAACATTTCCTTCAACCTCCATAGACAAACCCTCATCAATGCTCATTTGTGTAGTCGGAGGAGTAGGAGTAAGAATAGTGAATGATGGACCATCAAAACCAATACTATCTCTCTTCCTTTTCCTAGTATATTGGTTAACGGCTTCATTTTTGTTTTGCTCTACAAGCAACACAACATATACATTAGTTTGCTGCAAGTCCTCAATTCTAGGACAAATTGTCAAATAAAGAGACAAAAACTCAGGACATAATTTTTTAAATGTCCTGATAATTTGAATTAGGAATCTAATATTAAGGACACAATTCGCCAAAATGTCCTTAACTTCTGGAATTTCACCTGAAGAAATGAACTTAATACCTGTGTTGGCCACACTGCCTTCTTGTATTTCTTTAACAGACAATGGAGCTGACATATTGATTGCATTTTCTTTATCTTGCAACTGTTCTCCATGTTCTTCGCTTGCAAGTTCACAAGATTCTGCAAATATTTACAAGAGCTAACACAATTAGTACTTGTTACTAATCTTTGATTAAAACAAACATGTATAAGATGAAAAAAACTCCGTCTAACTTTTGCAACTGTCAAGATCATACCAGTTAAATCATTATCTTGACTAGTATTTTTTTGGCTTCCAAAATTATCTGTAAGAGAGAGAGGTGTAGAGATATCATATGTTCCTTCTATACATCTGCAAACAATCTCACTTATGCTTGTTCCTTGGGTATTTTCTATGTCTTGAGATTGTCCTCCACTTCTCTCTTTTGAAATTTCATCATCTTGATATTCCACTCCATCTCCTTTCTTTTAACTTGCTCTGCAAGCAAAACTACAATAATTACGAAAAGAAAAATTAGCAAATTGTACCAGAATGCGGCCTTGTTGAGAGTAAAATGGATACAAAATTACGATCAAAACAATCAGATATTCCTGGCAAAATTTGGACAGAATTTCTGACTCTCAAATCCACACACAAAAATATCAGTAGCAAGACAGCAATGGAAAACTAGTTACTGAGCTTCACTAGTTACAATTCTACTTCAGCATATCAACTTAAATACCAAATTTTCAGCTTCAATACATACAAAGAAATCAACTTAACTCAACAGACCTTAAACTTCTGCCACCATTTCTTTATGTATCATATGTTCAAAATAATCTAATTTTTCAAAGAAAGAACTTAATACCTATGTTGTCCACCCTATCTTCTGATATTTCTTTAAGAACTGATGGAGTTGAGATATTATATGTTCCTTCAGCACATTTATCTTGAGACTGCACTCTATTTTCTTTCCTTGCAGCTTCAAAAAATTCTGTAACATTTATAATTAATACTTGTTAATAATAGTTTACTAAAACTAACATTCAACTGATCATGAAAATTCCATCTAACCTTGATTGGCATCATTTTGATTTCCAAATTTCTCTTTAAGGGAGAGAGGTGTAGATAGATCGTATATTCCTTCTACACATTTGCATACAATCTCACTTAAACTTGTTTCCAATGGATTTTCTACATCCTGAGATTGCACTCCAGATTTACAAATTATTTCTGTTACACTTGTCTCTTTTGGATTTTTCTGATCTTGATATTCCACTCTATCTTGAACTTCTACTCCATCAAATGATTCTACACATATTTGTAATCACAAAAAAATTTTATATGTCTTACGCTATTGAATATAAATTTACAATGACAACAAATTCAAAAACTCTATCTAACCTTTCCCAATTTCGATGCCCATATCAGTTTCATCTTAAATATGCACATCTCTATAATCGCTTTCATAACGATCTTCTACATGCACATGTGTATCATCACATTGATCATCAACTGCATCTTTGCTAATTGAAACACTAGGTTCTCTCTCTCTGTTCCTTTCATGAGGTTTGTCAAGAAGCTTCAATAAAGTATCAATCTTTGATCCTAGGTTTTTCTTTAAAGCATGTGAGATAGTATTTAAAATAAGAATCAGAATGTTAGCTGCTTATAAGTTACGGACACTTGGTCCTTAACTTAGAGTTACAAGTACAGAAATTAAGGACAGATAGTCTTTAACTTAGAGTTACAAGCACAGAAATTAAGGACATGTAGTCCTGAATTTCGAGTTCCAAGTTAAAACGTTAAGGACATGTAGTCCTGAACTTAGAGTTACAAGTTAAAAAGTTAAGGACAGGTAGTCCTAAACTTAAAGTTACAAGCTCAAAAATTAAGGACACTTAGTCCTGAACTTAGAGTTACAACTTCAAAAATTAAGGACACTTAGTCATGAACTAAGAGTTAGAAGCTCAAAAAATAAAGACATGCAGTCCTGAACTTAGAGTTACAAGTTCAAAAGTTAAGGTCAGGAAGTCCTAAACTTGGAGTTACTAGCTCAAAAATTAAGGACATTTAGTCCTGAACTTAGAGCTACAAGCACCGAAATTAAGGACATCTAGTCCTGAATTTAAATTTAGAAGCTCAGAAATTAAACACAAGTTACCTTGATGTCATTTTGAATGCTTTTTTCCGATAAAGTTATTTTTTGATGTAATCTAGCACTTTCTGCCTGCATATCCTTTTTGAACTTCTCTCAGATAATCTCTGAATCAAAAACCATAAAAACAAAAAAGTCTCTTAAGCAAAAATAAGCAAATAAAACAATAATGGTATTCAAAGACAGAAAACCTACGTTAACAATTTCCTTAAGCAAGACTTCATCAAATTGTGTTGAAGGCATTGGACTTTGATCTTGAGATAATGGCATATGCACACTAGCGGGCTCAGTATCTTCTTCAGAAGAAAGAAATGGTACCATCTCGAGCAACTGAAATACCTATTATATAAGGGGGGGGAAACGTAAGTATTTAGAACTAAAACACATAAACAAAAAGATAGCTAGTAATCCTAATAACTTACTTTTTCATTATGGAAATACTTTTTACATAGGGTGTCATAATATGGAGATTTCATATCTAAATAACATAGCATCCGACAGAACCCACATTCTTTGAAGTTCACAAACGATTTTTTCTGAAAAATTGGGAATACTTCCATAATCCAAACACAGAAGGCGAAAGGGAAGCCAAGTATAGTATAATTGTCCTTCTCTTTATCTTTCTCTTTCTCTTTCTCTTTCTCTTTCTCATTCTCATTGTCTGAAGTATTTTGTTTGGGCTTTAAGCAACTCTTCAATGATTTGAGTAACTTTTCATAACTAAGAGAGCCCCAATTAAAAGAAGAGCAGAGTTCATCGTCATCTACGATTTTCATTACCCGCTCAGACATATTTTGAGTCTTGCGCTTCTCCATCAACACAGATTTAACAAAATAAATTATTGCTAACTTCACCGTATTGTCATGGTTGCCTACAAATGATGCAGTTGTACCATATGGGTGACTAGTATTAAAATGCCACAAATGGCCTAACTCGATTCTATCCTTTCCAGGGAAGTAGACTTTCGAATGCCTATTATCTCTTTCACTCAAAACTTTGAAGTCCAATGAAGAAAAACATTTCAACCCAGTAATTATCTAGAATGCTTCACCTGTAAACTTCACTTCATGATCAAAAACCTTGGATGTCATTGAATTCGAGTCATTGCTTACAATTTCTGAAAGCAACACACAATGAATAAGTTTACCACAGAACTTCACACCTTCTAATCGAAAAAAGTTTCCGAAAACACCATCTCTCAACTTCTTCCATTGCGTGTTCGACAAGAAACTTTTTATTGTTTCCTTATACTGAAATCTCCTTTCCAATAGCTCATCGAATTACGCCAATCATCAAACTCGAAAATACGATCTCCTTCCATTAGCACACTACAAAGAAGGAAATAGAACGTAAGCATTAGGACTATTTTTCTGAAATGTCCTTAATATTTAAACTAAAAAACTAAAGTTCAGAACCTAATTAGATGCATCTTTAATAGATGCACAGTTAACTAAAATTCCTAAACGCAATTAGCTTACAAATTCTTAGGACTGTTTTTCTGAAATGTCCTTAATATTTAAACTAAAAAACTAAAATTCAGGACCTAATTAGATGCATCTTTAATAGAAGCACAGTTAACTAAAATTCCTAAACACAATTAGCTTACAAATTCTTAGGACTATATTTCTGAAATGTCCTTAATATTTAAATTAAAAAACTAAAATTCAGGACCTAATTAGATGCATCTTTAATAGAAGCACAATTAACTAAAATTCCTAAACACAGTTAGCTTACAAATTCTTAGGACTATTTTTCTGAAATGTCCTTAATATTTAAACTAAAAAACTAAATTTCAGGACCTAATTAGATGCATCTTTAATAGAAGCACAGTTAACTAAAATTCCTAAACAAAGTTAGCTTACAAATTCAAAATTCTGAATGACTTAACTATTCTGATTGCATATTACATAATCAATATATTGATTGAACCACAAACACATTTCAATGCCAAAAGGTTCTCAATAACTTTCTCACAAAAATCCACTTCTTATTCCTCAGCGAATCAAGTTATAATCATTTTTTTGGACATTTCACACATATTTAATGACAAACACAACATTGATCACGATTAGAGATATACAAAAAAAAATGCATAAAAGCAAAATCGAAAACATACAAGTTCGTTGCAGAGAAGATGACAAAGGAGTACAGATGAAGTTGGACAAAGTATAGGCAGAGAATAACGTCGGCTGGGCAGGAACAAAATCACAAAGAGTTACTGCATGCATGAACGATATTCATGATAGGGAGCGAAAGTTTGGCTCTAAACTTTTGATATTGGGTATAAAGCAAGAGAAGCGTATAAAGCGAGGGTTTTGGAAGAAAAGAAATAGAAGAAAGGGTAAAAATATCTTTTTATATTAATTTTAATAGAGTAGTGACTATTTTTGCTCAATGTTAGAATTGGTGGATAAAAAATAAATACCACCTTATATAGTGGCTACCACACGCCATTTTTACACATGTCGAAGTGCTGGGCTAGAATTCTTGGCCCATAATACTGATGCAGACATTTTTATTCTCTCTTGGGTCACCAAATGTTGTTCATTATTTAAAGGAATTTTTTCCTTACTATACAATATTTGAAGTTTATTTATCAAAATTATCCTAGTTTTGTATATTACCCGCCCTAAACAAGGATTACTTACAAATTATATACAATCAATTATGTAACGACCCGGCCGGTCGTTTTGAGAATTAGAGCCCTGATCCCCTAATAACTATTTTCCCCACGTTTGTTTCCGCTATTGAGACTTTCCGGAGTGATTGGTTATGGAATTCAGATAGTTTTGGGCCACTTAGTCCCTAGTTGTGAGTTTAAGCCTTAGAGTTTGGACCGTAGTCGGAACTTTGTGAAGACGAATCCGGAATAGAATTTTGTCGACTCCGACAGCTCCGTTGAGTGATTTTGGGGTTAGGAGCGCGTACGGAATGTGTTTTGGAGGTCTGTAGCAGATTTAGGCTTGAATTGGCGAAAGTTAGTTTTTCACCGATTTCGGTTGATAGTGAAAATTTTGATATCGAGCTCGAAATGGAATTCTGAAAGTGGTTGTAGGTTCGTAGTGTTATTTTTGACCTGTGTGTAAAATTTGAGGTCATTCGGACTAGATTTGATGTGGTTCGGCGTCGTTTGTAGAATTTAGAAAATTTTAAATCCTTAGGCTTGAATCCGTGCTTAATTCATCATTTTGGTGTTGTTCGATGTGGTTTGAAGGCTGGACTAAGTTTGTATGGTGTTATAAGATTGGTTGGTAGGTTTTGTTGAGGTCCCAGGGGCCTCGGGCGAGTGCTTAACGGGTGAAAATTTAGACTTAGAGGAATTTTTGAGTTGGTGGTTCTGGTGTTTTCGCACCTGCGGTGGGGAGTCCGCAGGTGCGGCCCCGCAGAAGCGAGGCTGGTATCGCAGGTGAACTTTTAGGCCGGGGAGTCAGTGGTCGCAGATGCGATGAGTGAGCCGCAGAAGGTGAGAAGGACCCAAGGTTCCGCAGAAGCGGACGATTGGGCGCAGAAGCGCATCCGCAGGTGCGGACTCAAGCGCACAGGTGCGGACCCAGCCCAAGTAAGTGGACTTCGCACCTGTGATTGGTTTCCGCAGGGGCGGTCCTAGGTCCATAGGTGCGGAAATCGCTGGGCAGAAAAGGGGATTTCGAGGGTTTGAAATTTCATAACACTAAATTCGATTTAGAGCTCGGTGGGAGACGAATCCTCGAGAGATTTTGAAGGAGAACTATTGGGTAACTAATTCTAACTCTATTTTGATCATAATACATTAATCTATTGTTGTTTTCCTCGTCTAATTAAGGAAATTGAGGGTAGAAGTTTGGAAATGGGGGAAAAGGTTCCCCAATTGAAAATCTGATATTTGAATGGGAATTTGACGTCGGATTTAGATGATTTTTATTCGAGTGAACTCGTGAGTGAATGGGTGTTCATAATTTGTATTTTTTACCCGATTTCGAGACGTGGGCCCGGGGAGACTTTTTGGGCATTTTTCCTAATTTCACGTTTTAGCTTCGAATTAATTAGTTAAATTAGTTACTTGTAGTTATATTTAGATTATGCAATTAATTTGAATAGATTCTAGCCATTTGGAGTCGGATACTCGTGGAAAGAACGTGATATCAAGTTGATTTGAGCGGTCGAGCTAAGTGGCATGCCTAACCTTGTGTTGGGGACTTTCCCCTTAGGATGTTTGATATTAATTAATGTGTGAGCGCCGTGTACGTGAGGTGACGAGTACGTACACAGGCTATTATTGCAAAAATCCCATTTTTCCTTTCTAAATCATAAACTGTTTTTCCTTATTAAATTGCACTAATACGTTTAATTGTTAAACTTAGACTAGAGAAGCATGCTTATGTGTTTTAACTTCCTATTTGACATTCTGTGCGCCATGCTTAGTTAAGTCCCTATTTTCCTTATCTGTGTTCAGTATAACTATATAACTCGATGTCATACCTTCCATTTCATCTTGCGTTGCATATTTAAATTGGGACTACGGACGTATTCCGGGAGATCCCCCTGTCTTGCATATTTATTTTGAGACTACAGACGTATTCTGGGAGATCCCCCAGGGGAGATTCCCCAGCACTGCATATTTACTTTGGGACTACGGACGTATTCCAGGAGATCCCCATGTACTGCATATTCATTCGGAACTACGGGACGGTATCCCGGGATATTTCGGGTCTTGGGAAATTATTTTGTATATGCCGAGTGGTACTACACTTGGCTATTCACAATATGTTGTTTATCTTTAAAATGTTGTGTTTTCTTTATATTTTTCGTATTATTAGGCTTACCTAGTCGTATAGACTAGGTGCCATCACGACACCTTACAGAGGGTTAATTTGGGTCGTGACAAGTTGGTATCAGAGCACTAGGTTCATAGGAGTCGCGAGTCACAAGCCGGTTTATTAGAGTCTCGCGGATCGGTGCGAAGACGTCCATACTTATCTTCGGGAGGCTATGTAACTGTTAAGAACAATCATACTTCTTTGATTTCCTTGTCGTGCGAGTTATTGACATCAAAAATTCTAAGATTCTAATCTATTCTTTCTCACATATGGTGAGGACCCGTACTAGGAGGACCGACGATCAGACACCCGAGCCCCCTACCAGAGCCGCCAAAGGCTGGGGTCGGGGTAGAGGACGACCACGCGGTGCAGCTCGAGCACCTGCGAGAGCTGCGTCAGAGGAGCCCCCAGTAGCTCCAGCTGGAGGGCCAGCACCGGAGATCCCTATTGCTACTCCAGCCCTCCAGGAGACTTTAGCTCAGTTCATGAGCATGTTCAGCACTCTGGCTCAGGCTAGACTATTTTCCGATAGCTCCCGCTACATCTGAGGCCGGGGGAGGGGCACAGACTCCCGCAGCCCACACTCCTAAGCAGAGGGTCCAGGTTGATCAGGCCCAGAGTATATTCCTATGCCCCCAGTGGCTCCGGTTCAGCATGAGATCAGGGTAGCTACTTCTGAGGCAGAGCAGCTCAGACTTGAGAAGTACAAGAAGTACTACCCACCTACTTTCAGCGGACTAGCTTCAGATAATGCTCTAGGTTGTTTTGAGGAGTGTCAACGTATTTTCCGCACTATGGGCATTGTGGAGACGATTGGGGTTTCTTTCACCGCTTTCCAGCTGATGGGAGCAGCATATCAGTGGTGGCATGCCTATGAACTGAGTAGTCCGGACGAGGCACCCTTACTCACTTGGACTCAGTTTTCAGAGATGTTCTTGCTTGAGTATGTTCCTCAAAGCCTCAGGGATGCTTGGCGCACAGATTTTGAGTAGATGCGTCAAGGTGCTATGACTGTGTCGGAGTATGCAGTCTGTTTCAGTGAGTTAGCTCGCCATGCACCAGATCTGGTTGCTACAGTCAAAGAGAGGGTTCGTCGTTTCATTGAGGGACTCCACCCCAGTATTCGGACCAGTATGGCCAGGGAGTTGGAGATGGACATCACTTATCAGCAGGCAGTGAGCATTGCCAGGAGAGTGGAGGGCATGTTCGCCCGGGACCGAGAGGAGAGAGAGGCCAAGAGGTCTCGAGAGACTGGTCATTATTCAAGAGCTCGTGCACTAGTAGCACGCTATGGTAGGGTTTTGTGAGTTGCCCTATTCATTCAGATCTTCCAGCAGCCAGCGGTGTTCCAGATCCTCCTAGACCTCAGAAGCCCTATTATGCACCGCCAGTATCCAGTATGCCTCCTACTCGAGGTGCTATTACCGTCCAGTCCAGCAGGCCAGACCCAAATCAGTCTCAACCACCACATCCTCCGAGGGGTTGTTTTGAGTGTGGTGACACTCGTCACATGGTTAGAGATTGCCCCAGATCCAGGAGGGGTGCACTTCCACAGACCTATCAGCCTCCACGTGCTCCACCGGGTCCTCCGGCCATTCTTCCAGCACCAGCTGCCACCCCACCTCCTCAGCCAGCTCGAGGTGGAGGTCGGGGAGGTCGAGGTCACCCTAGAGGGGGAGGCCAGACCAGGTACTATGCCCTTCCAGCCCGTTCAGAGATCGTTGCTTCAGATTCAGTCATCACAGGTATCGTCCCTATCTGTCATAGGGTGGTTGAGGTCCCGAGAGCCTCGGGTGAGTTTCGGATGGTTAACGGATCAAATATTTGACTTAAAAAGTTGCTGTAATTTTTCCTTCTGCTGGATATTTTTGGGCTGTGATCGAGCTCAAGATCGAGCCCAGGTATCGAGCCCAGGGTCGACGGCCTGAGGCAAAGCCATAGACGAGGCTCAGTATCGAAGCCAAGATCGAAGGTCCAGCTCGAGGGCCATGATCGAAGGGAATGCTCGAGGGCCATGATCGAGACCCAAGATCGAGGGTCACAATCGAAGGCTCAGGCTCGATGCCATGATCAAGGCTATGATCGAAGGACCAGGCTCGATGCCATAATCGAGGCCATGACCGAGGTCCAGGCTCGAGCCTGTGATCGAAGCCACGATCGAGGCCTAGGCTCGAGGGCCATGATCGAAGCTACGATCGAGGCCCGATTCCGAAGGCTGCCTGGGCAGTTTTATAAAAAGAAGGCATTCGTCCCATTAGCCATTTTAAACAAATTGGAGCTTGAGCAGAGGCGATTTTGGATAGATTTTCAAGGAAAGACATTGGGGTAAGTGATTCTAACTCGGATTTAGTTTATATACACAAATATATTATTGGTTTCACCATTTAATTAGTGTTTTGAGATTGAAATTTGGGAAATTTTTTGAAATCTCATATAAACTAATTTTTGAGATTTCGGTATCGATTCGGAGTCGGATTTGAGTGAAACTGGTATGGTTGGACTCATAATTAAATGGGTTGTCGGATTTTGTAACTTTCGCTGGATTCTGAGACGTGGGCCTCACGGACGAATTTTAAATTAATTTCGGGATTTTATTGAAAATGTAGTATTTTCTTATAGAATTGATTCCTGTAAATTTTAATGATTGTATCGAATTATTTTGGCTAGATTCGAGCCAGACAGAGTTGGATAATCGAGGAAAGGGTCTACTAGTGGATTAAATTGGAACAAGACGAGGTAAGTCTCTTGTCTAATCTTATGAGGGGAAAAATTACCTCATAGGTGATTAAATTGAATAATTTTTGCTAATTGTGGGGGCTACGTACGCACGAGGTGACGAGAGTCTATGCGTAGCTACTATTAATACTAAAGTTTGGGTAGTTTAGGACTCAAAAGCATGAATTACTTGTGTAAATGGTAGTCTTTACTTAATTAAATTATTTGATATATTTATATATATGTGTTGTGAATTGTTAGATAAAAATATTAAAGGATGAAAATCTCATATGCTTGAATTTCTGTTTAAATTGATTAATTGTTAAGAGAAATTGTTCTTCCTCCTGAAATTATGTTATAATAAATATACTCTCATTCCGTAGGTACATAAGAAAATGTCCTTCTTTCTTATGGAGCGGGCCGAACGCCTCGGCAGGATAGATGCATCTATGGATTGTGTCGCACGTCCCTCGGCAGTGTACACGAAACTCTGGATCGGGCCGTACGACCTCGGCAGAAATTGTGCTTAATAATAATAATAATTACACGATACTTGGACAGTTTATTGCAGCTTGTAAAGCTATTTGATAAATTGAAAATTGTTGCATTTGAATGATTTTTATTATTTCTGCTAATTGAATAAAATTATTGTTAACTCTGTGAATCATGCTGGTTTGAATAATTATAATCTATTTCATTTATTATTGTTGACCCTTAGTGAGTGTCAAAGTCGGTCATCTCGTCTCTACCACTTCGAAATTAGGCTTGATAATTACTGGGTACGCGTTGTTTACGTACTCATGCTACACTTGCTGCACTTTTTTGTGCAGGATCCGAGACAGATACTAGTGGAGGACCTATCATCGCACATCCTCGTTATCCAGGGGCGTAGTGGTGAGCTGCTTTTTTGAGCCGTCCTGCAGCTACCAATGCCTCTTCTTGTATTCTTAATTCTATCTATTTTCATTTCAGACATTATTTGGAGTTTTGTATAATCTATTAGATGCTCATACACTTGTGACACCAGGTCTTGGCACACACATTGGTAGAATATGGTATTTTATTGTTTTTCTTGGATTAAAAGTTTAATCAATAGATGTTTAATTTATTGGTTGGCTTGCCTAGCTATAGTGTTGGGCGTCATCACGACCTATAGGTGAAATTGTGTCGTGACAACACTACCCTCCCTAGACCCCACAGCGTGGGATAATACTGGGTATGTTGTTATTGTTATTGTTGTTGACCTTTAAATATTGAAATATCACTATAGTAATCTTAAATTTTTTAGGTTTCTTAATAGTAGGTTTACAAGACTTCTGCCAAAAGACTTTCACACAATTCAAAATGCATATACTTAAAACTTGATATTATCGTTCACCGATTTTTTTTATTACGATTTGTGCAATTGATATTTTGATGCGGCAGATTTAGGTACCAAACAATCCTGTCCAATGGACATGATTTATTCGAGATCAATTGTTTGATTTTACCACCTGTTACTATTAAATGAGGATTTTTTCTTTTGAATAACATTGTAATTACAATCAATTTTGGGAGATCCAAAGAAAACCCATTCAAGATGGGACTCAATTTTTTAACTTAAGTAACCAAAAATAGTAACGCTAAAAGTTTCAAAGCAATATTTCTGTTGGGACTGATTTCCTTCCGTTATGTAACCACTAATTAAAACGTAAAGTTTCGAAGTCAAACTTTATTTTTGTACGGGCTAACTTAAGCAACGAGTAACTAAAACTACTAAGCTCTAAAGTAAAAACTTTTTGTAGTGGAATTTAAAATACACAATTTCTTTCCTTTTTCTATTTGAACTATAATCCTTTTACGAGTCATGTATTTATTTATTTGGTGTAAATATTCAATAAAATAAATTCTTACCTAATTTTATATTGGTATTTCAATACCAAATTACTTCATTAAATTTTCTTGTGTGTTTCTTCTCTATGAATGCTAATATATGGTACACCTTCTCCTACAACTGACATAAGTGTTTCGTCATAATGGAACAATCAAGCGTCATAAAGAGAACATACACGAAAAAATTTATTTACAAAGAAGTACTTATTAGGTAATAAAGATATGAATAAGTACATATAATATCTAGCATAGCTTAATAATATTTATAGGCTCATACGATGTCAAGTCATTTTGATTTCAAGTATATATATTTGAATGTAATAACATTTTTTCATTATTGCATTTTCTTCCACATTAATTGTTACATTTATATAAATAATGTCTTCATAAATTTAATTTATTTTTTCACACGAATAACTAATACAAGATTTTGATAGACTCATTATGTACGTACAGTTGATAACGTGCAAAGCACGTTCATAGAAACTAGTTATATTAAAAGCACAAAGACATTTAGCGAAATATCGTTCTGTCTTTTTTACCCTTTTTATTTTTTGGTAATTAAACATTTTCCATTTATCACCAATGTAACTTTACAAAACCACAGTTGGCAGTTGGCATTTATCTCAGCCCCCTGTCTCATCTAGAATGCCTATCTATACCTGTACATACATCAATAATCCTCAGATCCTATGTACTAGTCTACTTCTAATTCACAATTTAAGCTGCTGCATGAGTGTCCTAGTTTGAGCTGAAGCTCTCACATTACATACACATGCAACATTTCTAGCTAACTCTTCTACTTCCCTGCTTCGTTTCTCAAAGATTCTGAGATTTCTCTCATTCCAAATCATGTGTATTGTCTCAGCATATACCATTTTGAAGACAGTTGCACTCCTTGATTTCCCTTTTGCATGTTCCACTCCCCATTTCCAATGTTGGTCCCATGAATTTGCACAGTAAGGTTGCCTTTGCATCCATTGTAGTATCCTCTTCCATATACTCTTGGCAAACTCGCATTCAACAAACATATGATTTCTGCTTTCATCATAGGATTGGCATAGTACGCATAGAGTATCCACCTGCATTCCCCATCGAGTCAGCCTGTCACTTGTCATCATCCTATCCTGAAAACATAACCACATGGTGAATTTAGCTTTAGCTCTTGCCTCATCCCCAAACATAAACAACTTCCATTCCACTCTTGGTAATTGACCCAGCATCAGGTAGTATATTTGTCTAATCATGCTCCTATTGTTCCTAGTCTGAATTTGAGTCAATCCCTTGCCTCAATCATCTTTCTGACTAGCCAAGATGCCTGCTGAGGTATTGGCATATCAGAGATCTGTTTTCCTTTTATGTTGTAAGCATGTATCCATTTGATCCACGTTTTGTCCCCTTTGTGTGCAAGATCCCACTAATTCTTTGTTGTTGCTGCTCTGTTCCATACTTTAAGGTTGATTAAATTTAGTCCACCTGCACTTTTAGGTGTACATATTTTCTCCCAAGCCACTAGTGATCTTCTTGTGATGACATTCTCTCCCGACCATACATAATCCTGCAATAAGCTTTGATTGTCTTCAGCACTTTGCTAGGTATCAGGAACAGCTGTGACCAATAAAGCTTGGATGCCAAACAGGACAGATTGCACTAACTGTATACGACCAGCATATGAAAGCTTTTTTGCAGTCCATGATGAGATTCTTGCTACCATTTTCTTAATGAGGGGTTGCCATTGAGCTATTAACATCTTCTTAGTGGACAACGGGACTCCTAAATACTTGACTGGTAACTCACCTCTGGCATATCCAAGCTTCTGCAATATCTCTTCTCTTACCAATTGTGTTACTCCTCCAAAGTAGATTGAGCTCTTCTCTTGGTTAGCTTCCAAGCCTGAGGCCTCATAAAATTGATTGAGGCACTGTTGCAGTTGAGTGACTTATGCCATATCACCCCTTGCAAAGAGCAGCAGATCATCTGCAAAGCTAAGATGAGTAATTCCCAGTTTGGAACATCTGGGATGATATTTGAAACCACTTTTCTTTTTCAATCCATTTAGGCAACAACTCAAGTACTCCGTAGCAATTGCAAAAAGGAAAGGAGACATAGGATCTCCCTGCCTCAACCCTTTAGCTGCTGGGAATGGTTCTGTAGGTTCCCCATTTATAATTATAGAGTAGCTCACTGTTTTCACACAAGCAAGCACCCACTGTTTGAAATCTGCTTGGAAATCCTAGTTCTACCATCACTTGCTCCAAAACAATCCATTCCACAGAGTCGTAGGCTTTTGTTAGGTCAATTTTGATCATACATCTTGGGGAGGAGTTCTTCCTTGTGTATGCCTTAACAAGCTCATGAGAGAGAATTATGTTGTATGCTATTTTCCTCCCAAGAATGAATCCAGCTTGAGCTTCACTTATAACACTAGCAATTACTCTTTGCAATCTATTTGCTAGTATTTTATATATGATCTTATATAGGACAGTGCAGCAAGCAATAGGTCTGAATTCCTTTGTTGTTGTTGGGTTACTCACTTTAGGGACAAGTGTGATTGTTGTGCAATTTATAGCTTTGTAGAGTCTACCAGTAATGAAAAACTCCTGGACTGCTTGCACTATCTCTTGTTTCATTATAGGCCATGCCTTTTTAAAGAAGCATGAATTGTAGCCATTAACTCCAGGGGCCTTGTCCTCGTGGATAGCACATAGACCCTCATATATCTCCTCCACTGAGACTTGTGCAATTAAGCTGAGTTGTTGATCATGAGTGAGCTTGGGACCATTTTGCATAATCTCTTTATTGATTGCTGGCAAGGACTTAGCAGAAGAGCCCATCAGATTTTTATAAAAGCTGACAAACTCTTCTTTGATGCTAGCAGGATTAGTTAGCTTCCATCCATCCATAGTTGTAATCTCCAGAATCTATTTCCTGTGGCTTCTTTCTTTCATAATAGCAGAGAAATACTTAGTGTTAGCATCTCCTAGAGTGATCCATTTTACCCTTGACTTTTGCTTCAGAATGCTCTCTTCAATTAATGACCATTTCTCTAACTGCTGAAGTGTGTGCTTCTCTTGTTCTAGTAGGTTGTCAGTGTAGTGTTGTTGCATCTTTTCCTGTACTGTGATGAGGTCCAACCTAGCATTCTCAATTCTCTGTGTTATGCCCTTATATTCTTCAGTGTTAAGCCTTCTAAACAATGGTTTAAGGGCTTTGAATTTTTTCCAGATGTCCTCCATTTTATCCACGGCCATTCTCCTCTTCCATATGCTCTCCACCATTGCTTCAAAATCCTTAGGAGTTGCCCACACATTAAAGAATCTAAAAGGTGATTTAATATTGAGCCTTACAGATTTTATATTGAGTAACATAGGTGAGTGATCAGATATCAATGGATTGTCATACTCAGTGCACACATTGCCCCAGTTCATCATCCACATATCATTGCCAAATACTCTATCAATCCTGCTAAGTATCCTGTCAGCTCCTTGTTCTTTATTTCAACCAAATATAATATTCTCCTTTCCATGGCAGCTCATTCAAAAAAAGGTTATGTATGCATTCTGAGAAGTCAGCCATTTCACTCATTGTGGCTGGATTTCCATACAACCTATCCTGCGTATATTGAAATCTTTTTTACCCTTTAAAAATAGAGTTTACACGGGACAAAATAGTCATTTGATTATTTTTCTAATATTTAGGAATAGTCATTTAATTAATTCTCTACTATTTAGAAATATCCATATAATTAATTTTCTACTTTTTAGGAATAATCATTAAATTATTTCCCTAAAATAAATTCAAATTTGACCTTATATAAATTAGTTTTATTTAAATTATGTAACTTAATAATTATTATGAAAGAGGGACCCACGAAAATTCTTCAAACGAAATCTAAGAAATTAATTCAATTTACCGTCATTGAGATTTGTTGCTCTAGGTTTAGGAGTTTCTGTGTTATGGTACTATAATCAATTAAGCATTCATAATTTAATCATTTTATTTTAAAAAAAACAGTAAGCAACAACAAATAAAGTTGGTTACTGAATTAGAGCCCAAAAAATAAAACTACAAATAATGTTGGCTACTTCTTTTCTTTTTTTCTATATATGAGTTGTACATGATTTTATTGGTTAAATTCTTTTTTATTTGTATTATATAAAGCCAAATACCCCTATAAAAGAAGTCATTAATGACCTTATTGAAGTTATTTTACCTTATTTAAATTAAATAATTTGTTTATAATATTTTATTTATTGTTCGTAAACGTACGCTAGGGACATGCACATATGAATTTTATAAAGAAATCTTTAAACTTCATTCAACATATATTTTTTCCCAAATTAGATATATAAACTATTGTATATGCATCAATTTTCTATAATTATTTTCCTGTAAATATTCTGTCATTAAAAGTGTAGTCCATATTTTGACTTATTTCCGGTTAGTATTAGGTCACAAAAATAACAACAAATTTCATAAGATATTCTCATATTTCTTTAGAAATCGTAATAAGGTATTTGAGGATTTATGTAGAGAAGGATTTCTTCCTTTATTAAGATAGCTAAATAGATCAATATTTACTAATTTCAAGATCTCACACTTAGAAACTTATATATTCATTGATATGGAGTACACGCGTGAAACGCGTACCCTATATTAAAAGTACAAAGACCCGTAGCGAAATTTCGTTCGCCTTTTATGCCCATTAAAAATATATTTATATTGAACACAATAGTAATTTAACTTATTTTCCTACTATAAGAATAGTCGCTAATTCTTTTTCTAATACTAAAAATAGCTAGTTAATTATTTGCCTAATGTTTAGGACTATTAGGACTTTAATTTGAAAAATCATAATATTCATTTAATTATTTGCCTAATACTTAGGATTTTTATTTAAAAAATCATATTATTTCTCTCAAATCCTTTTCAAGAGTCCTTCACTATCAACTCCATTTAAGTTTAGGAGTATTTTTAGGACCACGAGTGTTATTTTTTGTTATAAAAGTTTTACTTTTGGAGTTCCTATTTTTCTTTTCTTCTTCAGTTTTAGTTCCGTTTACTAGGTTATGGGTACATTTTTGGGTTATGAAATTTTACCTTTAATAGGCCTTATTTTTCTTTTCTTTTTTAGAACTCTTTTTCTTTGTCTATTGAAACTATACATGATTTTACCTAATATAGATTCTTTCCCTTTTTCAATTGCATTGGCAAATACTTCTATAAAAAAAGAAGTATTCCACGGTCTTCATTATCATAGGTTGGCTTTCGTTATTAGGTCTCTAGCTTTGTGAGTTTCCAGGTTTTCTTTATTTGAGAAAAATATTCTATATTTATTTGTGCTTGAATTTTTGGCTTTTTAATTGTGATCATTATTTTCTAGGTTATGTTTAACTTTCGATATAAGAAGAATAAGTACTTCAACTATGTTAGCATGCATGCCTCTTCTTTTTGAACTTTTATTTGTAAGATCTGTATGTTAAATTGAATAGAGGAAGTCTTTATATTCTTATACAAGTTATTTTACTGTAATTTTTGATTCGTTTGATAGAACGACTAATTGGGTGATGAGTCGAGTTTCTCGTTGTTAAACTTTCTTCGACTACTGAATTAACATTAGTTGCTTTTACTAATTATTTATACTACGTGCTTGACATATTGTACAAATCCAATAGTTACAAATAACTATTTTTTTTATTTTGTTAATATGACTTCTTTTTTAAAAAAAGGGATATGTTGATCGACTTCAAATACCATTAGTACAAAAAAAGGGTGACCATAATATATAAAATTACTTCTTCTCTTTATTTTTGTTGTCGTATTTTAGACAATATTTATGCGCTATGTTTTATCGTTTGAAAATAATTAAACTTTTATTAGATAAAATTATAATTACAGTTAAATATTAAAAATTGATACGAGCTAATATTAAGAATTTGAATCGACAAGAACTAAATTATTTAGAACAGATAATTAAGTCTTTGATTTAGATAATTAGCAAAATATATCAATTTAGTTTTTTTAAGAAATTCATCATATAAGTAAAATTATTTTTTCAAGTTGATAGGTTCTTAGGGTTCATAAATTTATTTCCATAAGCACAATGCTGCTAGTAAAGGATATCCAAAAAAATAGAGCAAAACAAGTTATAATACAGTATTGCAAGTTAAATTGGTTGAAACACAACCTTAAAAGAGTTACTATATAATGCAACAGTAGAAGATGATATGTATTTTAAATAATTTGTGATAATTTATTTTCTTTCTATTTTCATTCCCCCACCGCACCCGGCTATACCTCTCTCTCTCTCTCTCTCTCTCTCTCTATATATATATATATATATATATATATATATATATATATATATATATAAATAAAAATTCATCATATAAGTAAATTTATTTTTTCAAGTTGATAGGTTCTTAGGGTTCATAAATTTATTTCCATAAGCACAATGCTGCTGGTAAAGAATATCCAAAAAATAGAGCAAAACAAGTTATAATATAGTATTGCAAGTTAAATTGGTTGAAACACAACCTTAAAAGAGTTACTATATAATGCAACAGTAGAAGATGATATGTATTTTAAATAATTTGTGATAATTTATTTTCTTTCTATTTTCATTCCCCCACCGCACCCACCCTCCACCTCTCTCTCTCTCTCTCTCTCTCTCTCTCTCTCTCTCTCTCTCTCTCTCTCTCATATATATATATATATATATATATATATATATATATATATATATATATATATATATATATATATATATATATTAACATTAATTAATTTTAGACTTTATATTGTCACTGTCCGCTTTTTAAAAAAAATTATAGGACCAATCTATTCAAATCTTAAAATATAATAGCTATAATTATTAACATCAACACAACATTCTCATAAAGAAAATAGCTATAATTATTAATATAATTAACTTAATTAAATTGTTCATTGTTGCAAGTTTAAAAGATATTTAATTATTTTAAATTCAATAAATGAGTCAATATAACAACATTATTGTTGTCATTTAAATGAGTATCGCATCAATTTTAATCCCCATTTTAATTTTACATAATTTATTCTTTTTGTATGTAATTTTTAGTTTATTAACACGTGCGACGCACGTACTCTAAAGTTAGTAGAGATGAATTGTGCAAGCCCGTCCGTTTTTATCTTTGGGGATCTTACATGAATGTCCCAAATAAGTTCCAACTTACCAACCTCTAGCCATTAATCGTAGACTTACCAAAACTAGCCAAACACATATAAAAATTGAAAAACTCAAATAAATAAGATTCTTTCTCTCCAAGAATCACACACAAAGATCTCCTTCCATATTTTAAGCGTGATCAGCAATATTAGATGCAATACGAAAAGAAAATTTCATGGATGAGATAGCAAACAAGGTGATGAAATACAAATATATATATATATATATATATATATATATATATATATATATATATATATATATATATATATATATATATATATATATATATATACAAGATTTCAAAAATCTAAGAAAAAAAGGATCTTTTTTCAATGGGTATGATTAAAATTTATTGAAAACATATAGATGAGTCAATATACAAATTTTGAGAAAGATTAGAGGTGATTTGGACTGATTTGGCATTAAAATTCGTAGTTAAAATCGAGTTCAAAAAATTTTCAGTGACACTTGTAGCAAACCTGTATCACGCATGTATCTCACACATAGATATACATGAATATACAAGTGATACACATTTGATACAAATATGAATACACATTATTTTTTTCATTTTCATTTTCTACTTCGAATTTTCAATTCAAACCACCTCAAAACTCCATCAAATCCTCTCAAAACTAAGATTAAAACTCCTTAAGATATACACAACTTATTCTAATAACACCCACTCAAAAGAAAGCAAAAATTTAATATTTTTTTGACTGCAAATAGTGAATTGGTTAATATTAGTACTCCCTCCGTTCTAATTTATGTAAACCAATTTCCCTTTTGATCCGTTCCAAAAAGAATGACCCCTTTCTAAATTAGGAAATAATTTAGCTTAAACTTACAATTCTACCCTTAATGAGAAACTTTTATAACCACGCAAATACTCTGTAGCCCTTTTTGATTTGTTTAGGACCACAAATTTTAAAAATCTTCATTTTTTTTAAAACTTCGTGCCCAATCAAACAGGTTCACATAAATTGGAACGAAAGGAGTAATATTTTATGCATTGGCCAATTTTTGTAATAACCTACTTATAAATGAATGAACATAGCTGGTAATTTTCCTTTATCGGTTTTTGGTATGCTATACAGACCGGATGAATTTAAACAATAATGATATTAAAATTCAATTTGGAACAAGTAAGATGTCTGAATTATACCTATATGCCCTTCATAACTATAACATGTATGGAGATAATTTATCGAAGAACACTTTTAACTCAAAGAGATACAAGCAATAAAGATGTCAAGTGTTAACCTATCCCTTTCAAATGAAAGAAAAACCTCTTATACATGCTAACACATTATAACGCATAGTCAATTTACCATGAACTGAATCAGGAAAGAATTTCTTATTTCCCAAGGTATTTCCAAACCAATAGAAACTTTTTATCCTGTGGCTTTTATCTCCTATCTAACAAAAACCTCAGAGTCAACACATAGTATACAAAATATCTTATGGATGAATGGCTACTTTAAGAAAATGAAACTGGCTGTTGATAGAGATCTAATTGTACTAATTCAGGATACAAAATTTGGAAGCTAGCTCTTTGATAAGTTAAACGCTATCCAGTTAGTATGAATGCCTGAAGGAGGCTCTGAGCAGCCTGTGTTTCATCTGGTGTCCCAGAGATTACGATAGTCCTGTCAGTTGTTCCAGAGCGGCCCTCGTGTACCATGACCTTTGCACCTGAAATCTGATTTAGTGCAGCGGAAAGATTAAACGCCGGAGAGAAAATGAAAGACATACAAGATTAAAAGGAGTTTAACATGGTTCATCTCTTTATTGCTTTCTCAAGTTCTTAACTAAGAAGTCAAGGTAGAGTTTTCACCTATCCTGTGCACTTTCCACTACACCAATTAGTAGGTAAAACCGTAAAAGGCTAACATACCTGTCTTAGACGAGCCAAGTTGCTCCCGTTCTCCCCATACACAGAGCTGATAACACTTTCAGGAACCAAGATCTCCACAGTAGTATTGGTCACAATGGCAGATCTGCTTCCACTGCAAGCAATAGCAAAAATGCAACAAGCTGATGAATAAAAACAAGAAATTTCTACTTGGGTTTTGAGATAATCTTAGATGCTCTTTTCATCAAGTCTATAATGACTAGTTGGAAAATCAAGGCAGGGAAAACTTTCATAAAAACCATGTTACAGGGAGTCCACCCTCATAATTAGGTCCTGTCACATGTGAAAAAGCATCAAGTGCTTGTGAAGTAGTGCAAGACACCAACCATCCAAGTTCTATGCCGCCTTTTACTGAATTAGATCCTTTGCTGACGTCAAAAGCACCTCTTTGGTTTCCTCCAGGTCGTGTCTAATAGCCAAAGCCACCGAAAATGTTTGAAAATTAGTCAGTGAAGATTTATTAAATTAAAGGGAAAATTAAGCATTCAGCAGTTCACCTGTGATGACCACTGTCCTGGTGATGGGGGATGATCTATGTTGTTGGAAAGTACAAGGTTATCCATAGACCGTGTTAAATCAGGATGCTGATTGATACCATGTGAGACACCACTAGACCGATGAAATCCAAAAGGAGGTTCCTTCATTTGGCCAGAGAAACTACTTTCAGACGCCAGAGGAGAGCTGTTTCTGCTTACAGCACCATTTGACACCTTCGCTGCCAAGAGGTTATCACGCAACCGACCAGTGACATTTCGTAAAGCATCTTGTACATTTACAAACTCACCTGCAATCTAAACAATATAATCTTAGTGCAACAGAAACACCAAAATGTTCTGATCTCCTATAGATTGATTTGAATAGGTGTGGAAACCCAAACGTGTGAAAGAAAGTGTGTGATAATTTTCAAATAATCTAATCCGAAGATGAATTCTCCACAAGAAAGGACATATCAGTAATCTCCCTTCAATAAATATGAAGAGAAACAGATATTTAGGAGCTTTTCTTTAGAGATATATTTAGGAGCTCACTTTCAATCTTTAAACGTTTTTTCTTTATCAAAAAAATATTTAAACCTTTTCTTTTTGATAGGGAAACCTGGACAGATTTCACCATAAATGGAGAAAAGATGCTTTTGAATTGGTAATTGATGTTCCAATAACCAAGTAGGCTAAATATTCTGAAATTGTAGAACTTCTTAAGCACCAAATATTGCTTCACTATAAACCAAGTTATGAATTGTAGATCAGCAATCTCCAGCGAAAAGATTAACAAAGACAAAGTTGCGACTCGTGATGATCTTGACATCGTCTACTAAGCACCAACCGATTTATTGATGTTAGCCAGGTGTGCGACAGAGAGCTGTGCCTAGACGTGAATTAGCTTCCTAAGTCTCAATTTCACTACTGGATTTCTGATAGATGTTGGGCTGGGCCACATCGAATGGCGTGAGCTGCATGTGGGGAGATCCACAATACAGTTTTTAAGGGAATCTATCGAAATACAGACCGGCACCCACCCGACTAGAAGGACTGAGAATTAATTGGGTACAAAACTTATCTGGTCACTAATGAAGTCCTCAGTTTCTTTCAAAGGTGCTGACCCGCAGTGAGGTAGAGATGACTAAATTACTTTCAAATATTCAGTGCAACTGTCTGGCTTGAAAGAAATAGCAGAATTTTTTATGGCAATAGGAGAAACATTCATAGCCTTAAACTAAGATGTGTTTTGTGCTTGATGTTTTGTGCAACCTAGTTATTGTACAAGATATAGATGCAATACTAGACACAATAGAGAATTTATACTTTCTGTAATTACGCTTGATGTACTTGCTTATAACAAGTATCTATAAAATTTCTAATTACTTATCAACATAAAAATTTGGTAGATTTGCAAAAGTATTTACAAAAAGTTGAAGCTAGAAAGTCAAAAGGCTGAACAATCTTACCTGCACAACTTCATCATTGTCTGAGACACACTTAGGGACTTGGTCACCTCTAAATATTCGTATGCTGGAACCTGTCTCCTTCCTTATCTCTGAAATTATTGCGCCTCCCTTCCCCAATAAACAACCAACTTGGTTGGATGGCACCACAAGTCGAAATGTAATTAGTGATCTTGTACCCAAATTCATCCCAGAGCCAGCGTCCAGAATCCGATCAAAAACAAGAACCGCAGCGGTTTGTGCTGGAGATTTCCGTAATTCTAGGTTCTAGATAAAAAGAAAACTAAATCACTTGACACACAAAATACCTTTCAAAAAAAATGCAAGACAGAAGAAAACCCAACTAACCTCTAATGCGGTAATAGCTATCACTCGCTCGTTGCACTCAACGACATTTGGCCCAACAGCGATGCTTGCACCGCTGTCATTCTGAAGAGTCCTTACAATTGCCCCACCCTTGCCTATTATTGCACCAACCTTTTCATTTGGGCAGAGAATCCTGAAAGCAACCTCTTGTAATGGTATTTTTGCATCAATGTTGGAAAACTTCTCAGCATCTAGAGACACAGGATGGCATCCAGAGGCACCTGAGAAAGAGCTTGTGGTTATGGGCTGTGACATTGAACTCCTTTGTGCAGGTAGATCAACTTGCCGAGGAGGCAAAGTCTGTTCCGAATCTAACTCAAGTGGCGCATTCTCAACCGTTCTATTTCTTTCAACAGAGAAACAATCTTGAAGTCGGCGACTGACAGCAACAAGTGCTTTCTTAACAGCCAGAATGTCCCCTTCTATCTGGCCATTAACAACCAATTCACACATCAGAAATCTTCTGTCATATTCATTGTGCCGCTACTATTAAGTTAAAGAAATTCAAAGTATAACATAGAATTTCTTGATAAATTGTGCAGAAGTACAGAGCTAGAAGTTTAAGTTTTTGCATTAAGGCTTTCAAAAAATTACTATGCATTTACTGTTTCACTGAGGTCTCGCCACTCACTTCTGGTGAACAATTGTTGCAATTAATAGGGGTCATGACAGCAGGAATTATAACATACAAAAATGGGATAATTCTGAAGGAGTAGCTCCACCAAAATTTCACAAGCCTTTAAGACTTTACTATTAATGCTTCTGCACTCTGCAGGTCCACTACAAGCTAAAATCAATCTTGCTGATGATTTGCACTATTTCAAGCTGATAACTTGATTCTTCAAGAAAGAAGGGTGAAAATAAGAGAGAGAGAGAGAGAGAGAGAGAACTAAGAAAGGCAATGCCACTGTATGCTACTTGGCAATACAAATTTGGTCTGCGAACAAGTTATACATGGATTATAATGCAAGATATTAATTGTAATAAAATGAAAAGCAGTAACTAAATTATATATGTGCTATCCGGACCTTGTGCGCACCTCAACTGTTGGATATTTGGACTTCGTCTTAAAAGCTAAAAATTGTATTTGGTTTTAAATAATGAAGATTTGTTCGGAATTATGCTCTTAGACTATAGAACAAACTTTATGCTATCTAGTATTAGCTTTGTAAAGGCATGTGATAACAAAATAATTAGCTTAATATAATTAAAATTAAATAAAGAAATAACTATTAACTTTTATTATCCCAAAGATAGCACTTCAAGGATAGTTAAAATGAGATTCACCAAAATATAAGATAAGTAAACTCTTTTATAACATGACATTTTTCAAGCACTTGCTTTTCTAATCAGCTTATGTTAAACTTAAAATACTTTTTCTTACAATTCATTCAAAAATCAATAATACAAACATTATCACAAACAAAAGAGATACTAATAAGTAAGAGATGGTTAAATAAACATAGCTTAATGAGCATTTGCACTATTTAATTGATCTAAATTTGCTAATATGTGTACTGTTATTACGGCATAGTTGCAGGGATTATATTTATAAGGGAAGCAAGGTACCAAATGTTGAGATCATTTCCTCCTAGACATCAAACCAAACGAGCCATAATGACATCCCAAGATTATCAAGACAACTCACTTACAATCGCGATTATGAAATCAGCTATCAATAATACACCTTGTTGCTGTTAGCTTAAACAAGTAAAGTTTAGAACTTTAACTAGAAAATGAAGTTGTTAAGCCTTAAAAATAATTGCAAGATATTAATTACCTCAACTATTTCATCATTGGGCGAAGCACAAGATGGCAACTTATCTGAAGTTAAAACCTTAATCCTACATCCATTCTCTCTTCTAATTGCATCAATTACTTTTCCACCTTTACCCATCAAAGCACCCACCTGATTCCCCTTCACTAATAACCTACACGACACCACACTCTCCGCACCCAAAACAACGCCATTATTTTCAGCTGTTACATCTATCACTCTTTCGAAAACCCTAACGAGTGCCTCTTGTGCAGCCGAAACCTCAATCTCATCATTCCACTGCTGCTCATCCCCCCCGGTGGGGCCCAAGAGATTGAGCCTAATCTTCTTGTTTAGGGAAGCGGAGGCTACGACGACGATGAGGCGGTGGTGGTCGGAGTTGGGAGTGGAGACATCAACGTGAATCTTTGCGGAGGTATCTTGTTGGAGTTGTCGGATGATGGAACCTGATTTTCCGATGACTCCTCCGACGCGGGAAGCATGGCAGAGGAGACGGAACACGACACGCCTCGGTAGCGGTGAGTTGTTGTTGGCGGCGGCGGGTACGGTGGTGGCGGAGTGGGGGACGGAGGAGGCGGCGACGAGGTTGGGTTCGTGCATTAGTGAAGTAGCTGTAGGAAATTTGCTTGTTGATAGAGAAAAGAGTAGAGCCCTATGTTTATGTTGTAGTGAGTCCCTTTTTTTAACCAATAATCGGACTGATTAGTGGACTTTTGTTGGATATTGACTTCAACTTTAATTGCACATTTTAGGAAAAAGAAATTTGACATTGTTATAAGAAAAATCAAATTTTGGTGGATGTCTACTCTTTCCTCCATGATTTTCTCAAATGCTTAATGACATATTCAGTGATATATTTTTATGTTTAATGACATATTCAATGACATATTGTTCTTCACTTTTCATGCCTATATAAAGGCCTTGTAATAGATAAGAAAATACACACAATTGAAGAAGAAAATCTCTACATTCTCTCTATCTCCATTCCATGTTCATGTTTTACTAAATTACTTTTATTTTATAACAACATATCTTGTTCATGTTTTACTAAATTGCTTTTATTTTATAACACATTATCAGTACGATGCCATAATTAATTAAGTTACTTACATCTACAAAATTGTCCTACATCATAAAAGGCATGTTCGTGCCATGCCTAATATTCATTTTGAAGAGATAAGCTTTTCTTTCTCATTTAGCAATTTCAAAGAATGGTATCAAACATAACTGAAGTAACAATAAGGTTGAGGAGACCAGTACACTGTGATAAGGCATATAATGCTAATGCTAAGATACGTTTTCTAATCCTTTTTAATTAATTTATTTTCTTATTCGTTTTTATCATACGTTCTTTATTTGTTATGAAAGTTTCCAATGCTAAGTATTTTCTTCTTACAAATCCATTCATATTCTTAAGTGTTTTACTTTATAAAGGAAAATACTTAAATGTAAACTAATTACTACTCCATATTTTACTTATTTTATTTTGTTGCATTATCAATATCCATTTCAATGAACGAGTTTCTAGTATTTATTGTAAGTTTGATCTGATCTCTTTCATCTTGTATCCTGGTTATATAGATCTTATTATAAGAATCAGAAGTATATAATGATGCAGTCAAGAGTTACGTACTAAACTAAAGACCAAAAGAAGTACAAAAAATTGGGGAGCTACTACAGCTTTTGCAAAGTCATTTGAGGAACTTTGGTTCCTAAGTTAAAAAAAACAAGAACCTTATGTAAAGTTTCCCTTAACTGAACGTTTTCCTATAAAATATATACTTGACCATCATGCGTCATTCTGACTTTTGAAAAGGTAATGTGAGGTAAGTTTCTCTCGGGTAATCTTAATAGCATAACTAGCATACGTTATTGATAAATAAATATACGATCCAAATGGAAAATTATTTTGAATTAGCATTGGCCGATCAAAACTTTTAATTCTCGTATATTGAAAAATTGAGTGAGTTTGTATCTCTGCAACCCAATTTTTTATTATTTGTACACGATATTCTTAGTACACTCCATTAAATAAATAAATAAAGGGTTTAGTTTCTTGTGACTTAAAATACATAACTACTCCTATTTTATAACTGATGTGGGAGGCAACAAGATGGTAGAGTCATTCCAGTATTGACTTTTTCATTAATGTTAAAAATATTATCAATGATTTTTTCAATTAAAGGTTCTGCTATATCTCTTTGTTTTTCTAGAGAGCATAATACTTAGTTTCCATAAAAGTGCATGGTAACTAGTAGTACTATATTATTCTATTTGATACATTATTTATCTTTAATGTTCTAGTCATATCACTTTCATCTTGAAATAAGCTTATTGTAGCAAAGACCACATGTAAATTTTCAATATTATTTTGTATTTTTATATATCTGTTTGACACTAATTACTTAGTTGATTTGAGTAAACGAAAGTCTATTATTGAGAATTATATCTAAATGACATTATGAATAGTTTAACTCAAGAGGTAAACATTGCCTTCACAATAATAATAATAATAGTTCTTCAAAATGTGAAGGCAATGTTTACCATCAAATTGGTATGCAAAATAATAAAGCACACTGAAGAGAATGTGACTTGTGATAAGCATTGAGAATGCAGACCCATTCCTAAAGGTGAAAGTTGTAATATGTGATAAAAGTAATGAATAAAGACATGCAATGGATGATTGGATGAATACCATACAACTCACCTCTGAGGGAGGTTTGAGTGAAATAAAGAGAATAAATATTATTGTGTGGTTACATGAATATATCATTGGTCGCGTACATGTGATACGCCAAAAAAATATATATTTTATTGTGCCTTATAGAAGGTTATTAAAGGCAAAATTAAAGAAAAAAATGACTTTGCTTATGATGATTTTGATAATAACAATTTATTATGATATAATTTTCTCCATGAAGGAGACATTTACTATATGAATGGTGTGACAAAAGATCTTGTAGTACAAAAGTTGTTAAGAGCTTCGGAAAAATTAATTTATTACTACCCGGATGAATAAAAGTATTCACGACATTGATATTGTAAAGTCTCAAAAGAAACTTTTTCAGTTTCAAATGTATAAGTCAAAGTGGTTGGCATATTGAGACTATAAATGAAAGGAATATTGAATATTTCCATATTTCTATAATCACAACGGATAAATATGAAAGATTACCCGATTTTTTTTTCTATTTGTACTACACAAATATAAGCATGATGATGGAATCATATGTCACAAGTAAACTAGAGGTTTACTAAAACAAATATTAGTTGGCATGACCGATTGACCATCTCGGTTCAATTATAATGCGAAAAAATAATTGAGAATTACATTGACATATATTGAAGAAATATAAGATTTTTTAAGAATTCTCTTGTGCTGCTTATTCTCATGATATATCAGTTAAAGTTGGGATTGAATCCTTTGATTTCTGAAACTAATAAAAGGTGATAAATATATGAGCCCAATCACCTGCCATATCGACCGTTTACTATTATATGATTTTAATAGATGCATCTATTCTTTGGTCACATGTGCATTTGTTATCAACTTGCAGTTTGGCTTTTGTAAGATTGATTGCTCAAATTATTAGAGCACAGTTCCAAAATATAAATTATGATTATTTATCTTGATAATACTGGTTTAAATCCAAGTTGGTTTAGCAGAAATTGTATGCCTCCAATTATAGCTAACCCATTAGTTATGAGAACAAAATTGCCAAAATAAAATTTGGTATGTGATGTATTATTTAATATACAACAGCACTTGTACGCATCTAGCCAAATTAAGATAAGTTCTCCCTATCACAATCGATTCAGGGTCAGGAATCAAATAATTTCCATCTAGAAATATGAATGTGTTATATGATTTAATTGTTCCACCACAATGTACAAAGATGGATCCCCAAATAAGATTGGGGATATGTGTCGGTGATCCCAACAATAGGGGGAGAAAATGGGCAGCTGAAAAAGTAATGCATGTAATGAATTATTATGAGTACATCTAGATCCTCGTATGAGAAAATGTGAACTTGAAGTTCAATGGATAATTCATTTGCAAAATATTGCCAGACGTATTTGCTGACCCAAAATTAAATATCATATTCATCTGCTAATGCTCCAAATAAAATAAAGTTCATAATGAATAGAGTCTATGGCATGCATGAAGCATAATAGACTAATCGGTTCCAAAGATAAAACTCCTTAAAAAAAGGAGAGGAGCAAATGTTCAAGATGGTCATAATAAGGAGGCAAGTGCTCTAGAAGAGCACCACGACATAACACTTCATAAGACCTCATGGGAGAGGCTCAGGTACCT
Organism: Nicotiana tomentosiformis; assembly: GCF_000390325.3. Lineage (NCBI taxonomy): Eukaryota > Viridiplantae > Streptophyta > Magnoliopsida > Solanales > Solanaceae > Nicotiana > Nicotiana tomentosiformis. The sequence continues at coordinate 59,065,521 of NC_090812.1, read as the reverse complement.
GAAAATAATAAGATAAAGAGATCTCAATAAGTTATGTCTTTATTGGGTAATAGTAGAACCGATATAAAATGATCGTCGACGATATTGTTAATATAATGTAGCGCTCAATATTATTAATATTGACGAGGATCTTGAGCTCAAATCTATCATGAAATTTGGACAGATAAATGATTGGCCAAATGAAAAATACGCAATGAAAATTGATTTCACCTGAAAAATATGAAGTTGGACGGATAGTCCCAACACCTGAAAGTATAAAGCCAATGGAGGTATAAATGCGTTCTTGTGCGGAAAAAAAGGTCAAGTCGATAAACATAAAGACGACTTGTGTCACAAGAAAATTTATAAATATTCTGGCATTGATTATATAGAGACATGTTCTCCTGTGGTGGATGTCGCCATTTCAGGTTTTAATCCGACAATACAAGAAAAACATGATATGCGTATAATGGAAATCATTGAAGGATTTAAATTGTTCTGAAGCATATTAAGGTTTCCAAGAAATTTATTAAATAAAGCTTCAAAAATCCTTATACGGATTGAACACAATCAGGGCGCATGTGATATAGTCGCCTGAGTGAGTACCTGTTGAAAGAAGGGTACAAGAAGGATTCAATTTGTCCTTGTATCTTTATAAAAAGATCAATACAAGAAAAACATGATATGCGTATAATGGAAATCATTGAAGGATTTAAATTATTCTGAAGCATATTAAAGTTTCCAAGAAATTTATTAAATAAAGCTTCAAAAATCCTTATACGGATTGAAACAATTAGGGCACATGTGATATAGTCGCCTGAGTGAGTACCTGTTGAAAGAATGGTACAAGAAGGATTCAATTTGTCCTTGTATCTTTATAAAAAGATCTGGATCTAAATTTGTTATAATCACTGTGTATGTTGATGATTTAAATATCATTGGAACTCCTAGGGAGCTTCCTAAAGCAGTAGAGCTTCCTAAAGCAGTAGAGCTTCCTAAAGCGGTTGACTATTTAAAGAAAGAATTTGAAATGAAAGATCTTGGAAAGACAGAATTTTGTCTTGGTCTACAAATTGAGTATATGAAAGATGAAATTTTTGTCCATCAATCAGCATACACTAAAATGTTTTTTAAAGTGATTATATATGGATAAAGCACATCCATTCCGACCTCATAAAAATAATGAAGAGCTTATTGGTCCCGAATTACCATACTACCGATATGAGATTATTTTATGACAATGATTGTAGTCCCGATCTTGTTGGTTATGCCGATGCTGGGTATTTATATGACCCACACAAGGCTCGATCTCAAACAGACTATGTGTTTACATATGGAGGCACTGCCATATCTTGGTGATCGACTAAGAAATCAATCGTGGCTACTTCATGCTGAGATAATTTCTATTCATGAAGCAAGTCGAGAATGTGTATGGTTGAGGTCTATAATATACCTTATTCGAGACAAATGTGGTTTGAAGTGTGACAAACTACCCATAATTTTGTATGAAGATAATTCAGCATGCATAGCCCAATTGAAGGAAGAATTTATAAAGGGGATAGGACAAAGCAAATTTCAGCAAAGTTATTTTTCACACATGATCTTCAAAAGAATGGTGATACCAATGTGCAACAGATCCGTTCAAGTGATAATATGGCTAATCTGTTCACCAAATCTCTACCGACGTCAACCTTCAAGAAACTAGTGTACAAGATTGGGATGCGAAGGCTCAAGGATGTGAATTGATGCTCTCATCAGGGGGAGTTAATATGCGTTGTACTCTTTTTTCCTTACAAGATTTTGTTCCACTAGGTTTTCCTTGCAAGGTTTTTAACGAGGCAACCAAAAGGCGGATTTCTAAACATGTGTACTCTTTTTCCTTCACTATGATTTTTTTTCCTATATGATTTTTTTTCTTAATAAAGTTTTAACGAGGCACATTATCTATGGACATCCAAGGGGGAGTGTTATAAGAAAAATCAAATTTTGGTGGATGTCTACTCTTCCTCCATTATTTTCTCAAATGCTTAATGACATATTCAGTGACATATTTCTATGCTTAATGACATATTCAATGACATATTTTTCTTTACTTTTCATGCCTATATAAAAGCCTTGTAATAGATAAGAAAATACACACAATTGAAGAAGAAAATCTCTTCATTCTCTCTATCTCCATTCCTTGTTCATGTTTTACTAAATTGCTTTTATTTCATAACAACATGTCTTGTTCATGTTTTACTAAGTTACTTATATTTTATAACAGACATTACTTTTTGTTCTTTTATTTTGGGATTTAAGTTTTGTAGTGACGCCACTACTGTAGCCTCTAGGACATCAAATCAAAAATAATTTTAAGTTTATACGTATATTTGTGTTATGTCTTTATATAGTAGTAAATGTAACTAATTAACACTAAGGGGTCGTTTGGTAGCCGGTTAGAGAGGAGTTATCTATGTACTAAAATAAGGATAACTTTATACATTGTTTGGTTAAAAGAAGGGGAAAAAATAATCTCCACATAGAAGCTAGCATAAGTTATACAATGTTTGGTTCATGTTTTTCTTTTAGGCATAACTAATACATGTATAAGTTATGAGGGAATCTATGTATTATTTATGCAGGGTAGAAGGTGGAATAACTTATACATGTATTAGTAATACTTGAATTAAAATACAAAATGACAAAAATACCCTTTATTCAAACTTGTATTTTTTTGTTTAAAAATATATATTTAAACTATACTAACAATTTTAATAAAATAAAGTAACCTAATAATAAATAACACTCACATTACATTTATATTACTAATCCTTATATAACTACCGCATAATTAATCCCCGCATAACTAATCCCGACATAATTCAACCTTGCATAACTTATCCCTGCATAACTAATACATGCATAACTAATCCCTGCATTACTCATTTCTGCATAATTAATACATATATAACTAATACATATATAACTTATACCTGCATAACTCTAACCGGTAACCAAACAACCCCTAAATAATTAATTATAGATCACCAAAGGATGGGAGGGATGTATAGATTCTCTCACCTTTGAATTTACGTAGGCGTTTGGACTTAAGAATTGTAAAATTCCAGGAAAAAATGGGGAAAAAAATTCAAGTGAAAATGTATTTGAAAATTAGAGTTGTGTTTGGACATGAATATAAATTTAGGTTGTTTTTGAATTTTTGTAAGTGGTCTGAGTGCAAATTTTGAAAAATAGCTTTTTGGAGTTTTTTAAATTTTCGAAAAATTCTAAAATTTATTTTTAAGTGGAAATTGAAAATTTTATGATTAAACTGATTTCGAAAAAGAAAAAAAAATCAATGGAAAATGTACGAGTACACCAAGAGTTATAAAGCAGCTAATTTATTACATATCATCCACAAACAAAGCTAATTTATAACTTATCTGCAAACACGAAGTACCTTTCAGGGAAAGCATATATAGTTAGCTAATCAAAATCTTTTTTTGGGAATAACTATGAAAAATACGACCGATAAAAACAAAACAAGAGCCAATTTGACTGCTTAGGCCTCCAACATTGCACTAATTACATAATCTCCACTCTCTATGATTTTTTATTATTATTTATACTACAAATTACTCTTTATAGTAGCTGTGATAAATCATAGCACCTCATACTGCAACTATCTCTAATGTTGGGGTTTTATCCATTTTAAGTTCTCCAAACAATGAGTCTGTGCTTTAGTTGCATCACTGAGCTCCAGACAGAGGCGGACCTAGCCTTATAGGTACGAGTTCGGGCGAACCCAGTCACTTTTGTTTAAATACTGTATTTATATTAAAAAATTCATTAAATATGTACAAATATTTAATTGCGAACCCAGAAACTAAGACGATCTATGGGTTCCGAGACAAATTCAAAACCCATAAACTTTAAATCCTGACTCCGCCACTGGCTTCAGATCAAGTCTGCTACTAGCAGTCTGGACTCCGGACATGTTGTATTTCATTGCAATATAGCTTTTGTTGATTGGATATTTGCTCAATTGGAGTTAGCAGATACTTCCTATTCAAATACTACTCATCTATTTCAATATCGGCTGCAATCCAATGGTGGTGTGTGAGTCCAAAGTCATTAGCTAACCAAAATGTTATGCAAAAAATTCACAAATTAATTTATTCCTAAAAGGTTTTGAATTACTATTCCTCAAATAACCTTTACATTCCTCAAATTTGGGAGTAACCTATAAGTTTATAGCAAGTTCTAAGACATAAATATAATTGTGGGAGTAAATAAATTTTTAATATACATTTTGATATACAAAGATGGAAAATAATTTTTGATATACACAAAGAAGGAAAATAAATTTATGATATATATATATATAGGTATACACATTATTTAACATGTTATACACTGCGATATACAAATAATATAATTATTTTTATTATAATATATATATTGGTATAGAGACAACAATAAATTTTGGATAACTATATTTATAAATTCATAGTTTGGATATACAAATAATGAAAATAAAATTTTAATAATATTTTGATATACACAAAGAACGAAAATAAAATTGTGATATACATTTCGCAAATAATCACCAATACGTGTTTTGGCTGTTATATATCAGTCTGTATATCACACAAGGTTTTTATTGATATACATAGACATGTACATCATATTGTATGTCATTGTATATCACAATATTTTCATTGATATACATAGACAGGTATATAAATGCACGATATACATGAAATAAATATAGGTGATATACAATATCGAATTATGTGTGTTTGAGATGGCGTACATCTATGTATATCACCATGTGTATCTGTGTGTATATTATATTATATATCGTGATATACATTATTAGATTTGGCACTATAAGGTTAAATGGAAATCAAATCGTCCAATTTGATTTTAAGAGCGCGAAACTCATTATGAATAAACTTACTTCAATTTTATTCTTGATCAAAGAAGGAAAATAATTTTTTGATATAACATCTTCAGAGCAAGTTGTGGGAGTAAATAATTTTTTTGATATATATTTTGATATACAAAGAAGGAAAATAAATTTTTGATATACACAGAGAAGAAAAATAAACTTGTGATATCCATTTTGGTATACACATATTCGATGTGTTATACACTGCCATATATAAATAATACAATTATGTTTATTATGATATACATTGATATAGAGATGACAATAAATTATAACTATATTTATAATTTTATATTTTAGATAAACAAATAATGAAAATAAAATTTTAATATACATTTTGATATACACAAAAAGTAAAAATAAAGTTGTGATATACACGTTTTTGTAGTGATATACATTTATTGGCTACCTGGTGCCAATATTTATAAGTATGGCTTTTTGCTGCTAATTATGTGAGTACATTGTCATACCATGCCAAAATCTCTTTAAATTAATGTTTACCTAATGTAACAAACTGATCTGCATACATGTATTGCGTAGTTGCAATTAGGGGTGCTTATCGGACAGACCAGACAGATAATTATGCTTAACGGTTCGGCTTATCGGATTATAAATATAGTAATCTGCTATCCATCCAATAAGACAACGGGCGGATTGATATCATATTAATAATTATCGGGCGGTTATTGGGCGGCTTATCGGCTAAACCAAATAGTATTTTTTTGAATAATCATTCAATCAGATACTAAACAGTTTCAAATCAATACCAATTTTTAATACCATCTAAGATCTAACCAATGGTATTTTTGAATTGAAGAATCTTCAAGACTACTCATACACGTATTAACCAAGTTCAATAATCAATCAAACATTCGTTCTTCACAAGATAAAAAGGGACATTCGTTCTTCCAGAAAAGCAGACTTTAAAAAAGGACATAAAACCAGACAATCCAGTCAAGTACTTCTAGTTCATTGCACTACAATATGATCACTAATCAATTCCACAAAACTTATCAATCATCCTCATGTTCATCTAACAAAATATATTAGAACATATAATGGCCATCAGCTGTCCACACTTGCTAAGTTGCATGACAAATAATTGTTCGAGAAAGGACCATCATACTTCAACCCCCTCAGTGATAACCTTTCCTTTGAATTCCTCCTCCGTTTGTTCTGTGAGGGAAGAAGTCCAACTGATACAAGTCTTGAAAAATTTTTCATCTAATATGTAATGCATTCTTAAGTACCTATGGCAAATAGAAATCGACATCAAGCTTGTTTTGGTCAAACAAAGTGTAAATACATAGGGGTTTCAATAGTACTTTATATACATAAGGGTAAAAGTGTAAATATAAAAATTTATAATGGGTTAACGGTTTACCCGATAAGAAAATTGAGTAATCCGCCCCCAAACCGTTAAGCCGTTAATTATAAAATCTCAATCTGTTCACCGTCCATTACCCCGATAATCTGATACCAATAAGCCAATAAGCCATCGGTTCGGTTAACGATTTCTGTTCGATTTTGAACAGCCCTAGTTGTAATGGCTTAACATTTACCGTCCAGAAATGACCAAGAAAATGAAAAAGCAATCAACAAAAAATAAAGGCAAAATACACAAAGACCCCATTAAATTTATCCAAAAAATAGGTTTGAACACTTAAACTAAACGAGTATTCTTTTACCTCCCTAAACACATCAGAAGTGAATTATTTTCCTCCTTAACAGCTGATGTGACAAGAAAATAGAAAGAAAACAAATTAAAAGTGCGTACATAACATAAAATTAAAATAAAAAAGTGAAGTGCCCTCTTCTTTCTCCTTCTTCCTCACCCCTCGTCCCTTTCTTCTTCACAAATCGTGTAGTAACCTATTGAAGCTTTAATCCAACTCGAAACCACTCAAATCCTTCATCAAATTTCCCCAAATTTTAGATACACACTCCATAAATTGCACCCAACAAAATCCAGCAACACCCAGTTTAAAAGTCTTCAAACACAAGTCTCTCTCTCTCTCTCTATGTCTCTCTTCTAGGGTTTCAAAATCGATCTCAATTGGACTCCAAAAAACTCAAAAATTCAATATGGTAAATGTTCGATTTATATATTTCGTGCTTAATTTTCGATATATTCCTCTATTTAATCATTTGAATTTTTGAATTGGAGGCGCAAATAGAAGCGGTTTTGAACGTAGAGAGGAAGATGAGGCAAGTTGGAGATATCGCCGGAACTAGGAAAATGGCAACAAATATTCTTCAGTTTGCTTCAAAGCTTGCGCTTGGAATACCCAAAATGTCATTAAAATTATTTATTTGTCAGTTTATTGTATAAGTTTGTTTAAGCAAAATTATATTTTTGTTTGTAAAAGACTTTGTCAAGTATACTACGAAGAATGGCATGGATCGGTAGGAAATACCATTTTGGCACAATATGAGGCTGGGTGTTAGAAGTAAGAAAAATGGAAAAGAAAAAGAGTAAAAATTACAAAAGATAGAAAATTTCTGACGTGGCGCTGACATGGTGCCTGACTTGGCGCGCGGGAAAAACATCTCATATTGTGAGACTGGTATTCATATTTCAGGTGGTGAAATAATTCATTCCAAATATGTTTAGGAGGGTAAAAGAATACCCGTTTAATTTAAGTGTTCAAACCTGTTTTTTGGACAAATTTAATGGGGTCTTATTATGTATTTTGCCAAAAATAAACGTTAACTTGTGTGGTTTATGAAGGAAGCTGTACTCTTCGAAAACGATTACCTGAAAAATGATCTTACAAATTGTTCTTTGGTATTTAGATGGTGAGTGAAAAATATTTTCTAGACTACATTTTATTTATTTATCTATTTATTGACAGGTTACTTTTTAGAAATACATTTATTAGAGATTGATAATACTGTCACAATCAAAAGTAGTGTTTTGCATTGAAGATTTTATGAAATTTTTGAGTGTTAAGGTTAATAATTTGTATAGCCTGGAGCAAGAAAGAAGCTTCTATTATTTATTTCGTCATGAACTAATTCTTGGAAGCTTCTGATTTGATGAGAAACAAAAATAAGCAATCTGAAGCAAAGATTAAAAAATGCGTAAAGAACTGTTAATCACATCAACTTCCAGAACCTAATCTGCTGAAATAGTGGAACACTTAAAGATTGTGAATACAAAAACTCTTAAGACTGAACATAAAATGCACTCTTTATAACTTAGGAGTCCAGAGCAAAGAGATTATCATGCATGTCATGTGAAATATGTTATTCGTCTACTTCCTTTGTATTTAAAGGTCAACCGTCCCGAAAAATAATATCACATTGGTAGCTTTCCACATTTAACAGCTAGTTTGTTTTTGAAAAGTATAACTATGGCTACCAAGAACTACCATGTGATGGTGTTCCCATGGTTAGCCTTTGGCCATATGCTACCTTTCCTTGAATTATCAAAGAAATTGGCAGCAAAAGGGATACGCGTTTCCTTTGTTTCCACCCCAAAAAACCTGCAGAGATTACCCCCTATTCCCTCAAGTTTAGGAGATAGAATAAAGCTGCTGGAGATCCCATTGCCATCGATAGGTGGCCTGCCAGTGAATTGTGAGGCTACCGTTGATCTTCAACCAGAGGAAATACAGTACCTGAAAAAGGCATATGACAAATTAGCCCTACCATTTGAAGAGTTGCTGCTTGAGAATCTGCCAGACTTGATACTGATCGACTTTGCTCCGTTCTGGATTCCAGAAATTGCTGCTAAATATGGTGTGTCCACTGCCTTCTTTAGTGTGTACACAGCCTCAACATTAGCTTACCTGGGATCACCTGTTGAACTTAAAAATGGCACCCTACGTACCCGCCCTGAACATTTTGTACATCCTCCGCCTTGGTTCAACTTCCACTCTCTGGTAGCCCACAGGCCTGATTATGCATCAACAATGATGCATAACACGCATTGTCCTGATGCATCTGGTGTATCCAGTGGGCAACGTATAGCAAAAATTGTGGAGGGATGTAAATTTGTTGTAGTGAGAAGTTGCAATGAGTTCGAAGAGAAATATATAAATCTAATTGAGGATCTTTATCAGAGACCAGTTTTACCTATCGGCATACTTTCACCAGCACCCGAAACTGGGACTCAGCCACAAACAGATTCAGGATGGTCTCATATTTTCAGATGGCTGGATAAACAAAAGTCCAAGTCTGTGGTATTTGTTGGCTTCGGAAGTGAGTATAAGATGCCTAATAAGGAAATCCATGAGTTGGCTTGTGCTCTTGAGCTTTCAGAGCAAACCTTCCTATGGATTCTGAGAAAACCAGAAGGCGTAGAGTATCAAGAAGTATTACCTACAGGTTTTCTCTCTCGAGTATCAAACCAGGGGATTGTTAGTCTTGGTTGGGCACCTCAACAGGATATACTAGCTCATCCTTCCATCGGAGGATGCCTTTTCCATTCTGGTTGGGGTACCATTATTGAAGCTCTTAGCTTTGGGCACCGTCTGATTCTCATTCCGATGGTTGCTGATCAAGGACTTAATGCAAAGCTGTTAGTGGAAAAGGAGATAGGCCACGAAGTTCCAAGGAATGAAGACGGTTCCTTCTGCAAGGACATTGTAGCCAACTCAATAAGATTAGTGATGAATACCGACGAGGGAGAAAAATTGAGGTCAAGAGCTGCTCAAGTACAAAAGATTTTTAGTGACCACAGGCTCCACGATAGTTACGTAGACCAGTTCATTCAGCACATCAAAAGGCTAGAGTTTCAGAAGGGTAATGAAAAGTAATATTGAAATTTTTTATTTAAGAAAAAGATCCAAGGTAATATTGTGCATGTCAGCATTATCAGTAAAAACAGATGATGGCACATAACATTGTGACAAGCAAATCTGCGGATGACAATAGTTGATGCTTAGTCCTTTTTAGTTCATGTGCACATAGTGTGGCTTTACCTCATTTGTAACTTTCCTGAATAACAAGTTCATAGGGTGATATACCTCTACTGTAAACATTAGAATTACGGGCAACAAACTACATTTTTCGCTCTTATGTGCAGAACATCATTCTACATCAGAGGTACTTAGATTCTGATGGGTGATACTATTATTAGCAGCTTAGTTTTTCCTTTAAAAATTAACAATACTTTTGATTAATACAACGTAACATTCAACACCAGTTACCATTCCTCGAGTTCTCAAAAACTAAGAAGCAAAGTGCGCCAAAATTACCTTCATTTCCGAATTTTGTGAGTCCTGCACGTAGATAGGCTATTCATTTTCACACTTTAAGCACTTACTAAAATGAAAAATGGGAACCAGCTTCTAGTCCCAAAATGACTGGCATGCGACCAGAAAGGTTTGACCTGTCTGAGCATGCGAGCGACAATATAAAGGGTTGCAAATTCATATCAATGAGAACTTTAAGAGGTTTTAAAGCTCACCTGACTCCATTCTAGGAACTCTTTCAGAAGCCAGTTGAGATGTACCTTCTCCTAGGACTCACCAAGAAACCAATTCAAGCAGTTTTAACACTTCCAAATGCTGAATGGACAATATTCTCTGTTAGGTATTTGCAGGATCCATGAGTTGGCTTTAGGACTTGAGCTTTTAGAGCTACGCTTCCATGAATACTTGGGGGAAGCTAGAATAAACGAATCACAAAACCTATTGTCGCATTAATTGCACCAAGAAGGTGCCAATATGTACATCAAAAGATTCTAACGACCCAAATTCTCCCTACTTAAATTGTCGTGATGGCACCTAGTCTCTACGATTAGGTAAGCCTAACACTTGCGGAAAAGAAATGAAAAACATGAAAATTAACAACTAACAGTAACAGATATTTTAATAAGTAATTGAGATGCCGCTCAGCATATACAATAATCAACTCTCGAAATATATAAAATACTCCCAAGACCCGGAACACCGTAAGTCACAAGTTTTTACAAAATTCTAATTGTTCTATACATCACTGTCTATAGAAATAAGAGGAGAATGAACATATGGGAATAGAGGGGGACCCCGAGAATCTGCGCGCGCGGGCAGATGTACCTTGAAGTCTCCGAAAATATCAGCGGCTGCAACTAAGGACGAGACTGGTAAGCAAAACCTGGATCTGCACACGAAAAAAACAAATGTGCAGGAAAGGGCGTGAGTACACCACAACGGTACCCAATAAGTGCCAAGCCTAACCTCGGTCGAGTAGTGACGGGGTCAGGTCAGGGCCCTACTGTATATATATATATATATATATAATAAAAACAAGGCAAAATAAAATATCACAATAAAATTAAGACAGAAATTTAATAAGAATGAAACCGTAGGAAGGTAACAGCCTAGCACACAGAGATAAGAACAGGGGATCTCCTGAGATACCGTCTCGTAGTCCTAAACGTAAATATGCACGGGGATCTCCAGGAATACCGTTTGGTAGTCCCAAAAGTAAATATGCAGGGGATCTCCCGGAATACCGTTCCGTAGTCCCAAAAGTAAATATGCAGGAGGATCTCCCGGAATACCGTTCTGTAGTTCCAAAAGTAAATATGAAGGGGGATCTCCTAGAATACCGTTCCGTAGTCCCAAATGTAAATATGCAAGCGGAACTCCCGGAATAACGTTCTATACTCCCAAAAGTAAATATGCAGGGGGATCTCCCGAAATACCGTTCCGTAGTCCCCAAAGTAAATATGCAGGGGGATCTCCGGGAATACCGTTCCGTAGTCCCAAAAGTAAATACACAGCTCAAACAATAGAATTCAACAGCTACAACATGAAATCCTATAATTTAGACTAAGTACAAGCCAAGGAAAAGCAGAAAATTTACTAAACATGCTGCACGGAGTTCAGATAGACAATTAAGGCAAGTAGACATGCTATTCTAATCTAACAGGATACTACACATGCTTATATGACTCAATTAAGAAGGAAAACATGTTATTACTTAGCAGAAATTGGGTTTTTACAACAATTAGCCCGTGTACGTACTCGTCACTTCACGTACACGACGCTCACATATCAAAACAGTACCGAGTCCTAAGGGGAGTTCCCCCACACAAGGTTAGGCAAGCCACTTACCTCGAACCAAGCTCAATCAATCCGTAACAATGCTCTTTCCACGAATATCCGACTCCGAATGACCCAAATCCCAAACACCCACGTAAAAATCCCTCCAACAATTTCTGAGCTCTCAAGTCCAAATGGTGAAAAATGACATAAACTCTCGATTTTGAACTTTTAAATCTGCCGAGGTGTTCCCTTCTTCGCGAACGCGGCCACTCTCTCGCGTTCGCGTGTAACAAAAATTCCACTAACCAAATTTCCTCATTCGCGAACGCGGGGACCTCTCGCGAACGCGTACTTTTCACTTCCTGGTCCTTCGCGAACGTGATACCCACTACGCGAACGCGTAGACCAAATGACTAGGGTCCCCAGTTGCCTCACTTCCTCTACACGAACGCGTTCCACTCTTCGCGTTCGCGATGCTTCCACTGACCATATCTTCGCGAACGCGATCTCCTTTGTGCGAATGCGAAGAACAAACTTGAGCTGGTCTCACAGATGCCCTACGCGATCGCGAGACCTCTCTCGCAAACGCAAAAAAGAAATGTCTGTAACAAAAACACCAGAAATCTACTATCTTTTCTTAAGTTCAAAAGGTCCGTTAATCATCCGAAATCAACCCGAGGCCCCCGGGACCTCAAACAAACATATCAACAAGTCCTAAAATACCATACGAACTTAGTCGAACTCTCAAACCACACCAAACAACGCGAAAATCACGAATCATCCTCCGATTCAAACTTAAAGAACTTGAAACTTCCAAATTCGACAACCGATGCCGAAACCAATCAAACCACGTCCGATTGACCCCAAATTTTGCACACAAGTCATATTCAACATTACAGACTTACTCCAACTTCTGAAATCAGAATCCGACCCCGATATCAAAAATTTCACCACCGGTCCAAATCTCCAAAAAATCGACTTTTGCCATTTCAAGTCTAAATAAACTACGGACCTCCAAAACACAATCCGGACACTCCTCTAAGCCCAAAATCATCCAACGGAGCTAGCTGAATCGAGAGAACTCCATTCCTGAGTTGTCTTCACATAGTTCCGACTACGATCCAAATCCTAAGACTTCCGTTTAGGGACTAAGTGTCCCAAAAATATTCCAAAAACCAAAACAAAACCTCCCGGCTAGTCACAATAGCAGAATTAGATATGGGGAAAGCAATAAATAGAGGTTCGGGGCTATAACTCTTAAAACGATCGGCCAGGTCGTTATATCCTTCCCCTCTTAAAACAATCGTTCATCCTCGAACGAGTATAGAGACATATCTGAAGCTGTGAAAAGATGAGGATAACGGCCGCGCATATCCTGCTCGATCTCCCAAGCCGCCTCCTCAACCGGTTGACCCCTCCACTAAACCTTTACTGAAGCAATATTCTTTTACCTCAGCTTTCTGACCTGCCTGTCCAAAATAACCACTGGCTCCTCAACATAAGATAGATCCTTGTCCATCTGGACTGAGCTGAAATCCAATACATGAGCCAGGTCGCCGTGATACTTCTGGAGCATAGAAACATGGAATACTGGATGAACCCCTGCAAGGCTGGGAGGCAAGGCAATCTTATAAACAACCTCCCAACACGCCGCAACATATCAAAAGGACCAATATATCTTGGGTTCAGCTTGCCTTTCTTTCCAAACCTCATAATGCCTTTCATAGGCGATACCCGGAGCAAGACCCGCTCTCCAACCATGAATGCTACATCGCGAACCTTCCGGTCCGCATAACTCTTCTGTCTGGACTGGGCTGTGTGAAGTCGATCCTGAATCACCTTCACCTTATCCAGGGCATCCTGGACCAAGTCTGTACCCAATAATCTGGCCTCGCCCGGCTCGAACCAACCCACTGGGGACCGACACCGCCTACCATACAGAGCCTCATACGGTACCATCTGGATGCTCGACTGATAGCTGTTGTTGTAGGCAAATTCCGCAAGTGTCAAGAACTGGTCCCATGACCCTCCAAACTCCATCACACACGCACAAAGCATATCCTCTAATATCTGAATAGTGCGCTCGGACTGTCCGTCCGTCTGAGGGTGAAATGTTGTGCACAACTCCACTCTAGTACCCAACTCCTGCTATACGGCTCTCCAGAACCGCGATGTAAACTGTGTACCCCAATCAAAGATAATAGATATCGGTACGCCATGAAGCCTGACGATCTCACAGATGTAGATTCGAGCTAGCTGCTCGGAAGAATATGTAGTCATCATAGGGATGAAATGAGCTAACTTGGTCAGCCTATCCACAATCACCCAAACCGCATCAAACCTCCGCTGAGTCCGTGGGAGTCCAACAATGAAATCCATAATGATCCGATCCCATTTCCACTCCGAAATTTCTAACTTCTGAAGCAACCCACCCAGTCGCTGATGCTCATACTTCACCTGCTGACAATTTAGGCACCGAGCCACATACTCCACTATGTCCTTCTTCATCCTCCTCCACCAGTAATGCTGCCTCAAATCCTGATACATCTTCGTAGCACCCGGATGAATAGAGTACCGCGAGCTATGAGCCTCATGAAGAATCAACTCACGCAAACCATCCACATTAGGCACACATAGCATGCCATGCATCCTCAATACGCCATCATCCCCAATAGTGACCTCTTTAGCATCACCGTGCTGGACCGTGTCCTTAAGGACAAACATGTGGGGGTCATCATACTATCACTCCCTGATGCGATCATAAAGAGAAGACCGAGAGACCACACAAGCCAACACTCGGCTCGACTCGGCTCAGAAATATCCAATCTCACAATTTGGTTGGATAAGGCCTGAACATCCAATGCTAAGGGTCTCTCTGCTACTAGAAGATAGGCCAAACTCCCCAAACTCTCCGCCCGGCGACTCAAAGCATCGGCCACCACATTGGCCTTCCCCGGGTGGTACAAAATGGTGATATCATAATCCTTAAGTAGCTTCAACCACCTCTGCTGATGCAAATTAAGATCCTTTTGCTTGAACAGATGCTGCAAACTCTGATGATAAGTGTAAATCTCACAAAGAACACCGTACAAATAGTGGCACCAAATCTTCAGGGCATGAACAATAGCTGCTAACTCAAGGTCGTGGATAAGATAGTTCTTCTCTTGCACCTTCAGTTGTCTAGACGCGTAGGTAATCACCCTACCGTCCTGCATCAACATCGCGCCAAGACCAATCCGCGATGCGTCACAATATACAGTGTAAGACCCCGAACCTGTAGGCAATACCAATATTGGGGTTGTAGTCAAAGCTGTCTTGAGTTTCTGAAAGCTCTCCTCACACTCCTCTGTCCACCTGAACGGAGCATCTTTCTGGGTCAGCCTGGTTATAAGTGCTGCAATAGATGAGAATCCCTCTACAAAACGATGGTAATACCCCACCAAACCAAGAAAACTACGGATCTTCGTAGCTGATGACGGTCTAGGCCAACTCTGCACTACTTCCACCTTCTTCGGATCCACCTGGATCCCATCACTCGATACTACATGACCCAAGAATGCCACTGAGTCTAGCCAAAATTCACACTTCGAAAAAATTGCACATAACTTCTTTTCTCTCAAGGTCTAAGCACAGTCCTCAGGTGCTGCTCACGATCCTCCCGAGTCCGAGAGTACACTAGAATGTCGTCAATAAACACAATGACGAAGGAGCCAAGATAAGGCCAGAACACACTGTGCATCAAATGCATAAAAGCTGTTGGGGCATTGGTCAGCCCAAAAGACATCACAAGGAACTCGTAGTGACCATACCGAGTCCTGAAGGCAGTCTTCAAGATATCTGGCTCACGAATCTTTAACTGATGATAGCCTGAACGTAAGTCAATCTTGGAGAACGCTCTGGAACCCTGTAACTGATCAAATAAGTCATCAATACGAGGCAATGGACACTTGTTCTTCACTGTAGCCTTGTTCAACTGGCGATAATAAATACACATACGCATAGAACCATCCTTTTTCTTCACAAACAAGACCGGAGCACCCCATGATGACACACTGGGCCGAATGAAGCCCTTATCAAGAAACTCCTGCAACTGCTCCTTCAACTCCTTCAACTCAGGAGGAGCAATACGGTATGGAGGAATAGAGATGGGTTGAGTGCCCGACAATAAATCAATGCCGAAATCAATATCTCTGTCGGGTGGCATGCCCGAAAGATCAGCTGGAAACACATCTGGGAAATCCCTCACTACTGGAACTGACTCAACTGTAGGGGTATCAATATTGACATCTCTCACATAAGCTAAATACGCGTCACACCCCTTCTCAACCATTCGTTGAGCCTTAAGAAATGAAATAACCAGGCTGGGAGTATACTCTAAGGTACCTCTCCACTCTAATCGCGGTAGACCTGGCATAGCCAGCGTCACAGTCTTAGTGTGACAATCAAGAATAGTATAATGGGGCGACAACCAGTCCATGCCCAAGATAACATCAAAGTCTACTATACCGAGCAATAATTAATCGGCTCTGGTCTCAAAGTCACTAAGAGCAATCAAACACGATCGATACACGCGGTCCACAACAAGAGAATCTCCCACAAGAGTAGACACATAAACAGGGGAACTTAAAGAATCCCAAGATACGCCCAAATGTGGGGCAAAATAAGAGGACACATAGGAATACGTAGAGCCTGGGTCAAATAATATCGACGCATCTCTATGACAGACTGGAACAATACCTGTAATGACAAAGTCAGAAGCAACTACCTCTGCACGAGCCGGAAGAGCATAATATATGGCCTGGCCTCCCCCTCTAGGGCGACCTCGACCTCACCGACCTCCACCTCGAGCTGGCTGAGCAGGTGAGGCGGTAGTTGGTGCCGGAATCATAGCCTGAGGACCCGGTAGAGCACGTGGTGGCTGAGAAGTCTTTGGAGGTGCACCCCTCCTAAGTCTGGGGCAATCCCTCACCATATGGCGAGTGTCGCCACACTCAAAATAACCCCTCAGAGGGCGTGGCTGATGTGACTGAATCGAGCCAGGTCTGTTGAACTGGAAGCTAATAGCACCCCGAGCAGGAGGCACACTAGTTACTAGCGGTGCATAATAAGGCTCCTGGGGCCTAGCAGGGGCTGGAACACCACTGGCGGCTGGAAGAGCTGAATGAATAGGGTGACTCACATAACCCCTACCATGGCGAGCTGCTGGGGCACGAGCTCCAGAGTAATAACTAGTCTCTCGAGACCTCTTGGCCTCCATCTCCTCTCTGTCCCGAGCAAGCATGCCCTCCAATCTCCTGGCAATACTCACAACCTGCTAATAAGAGATATCCATCTCCAACTCCCTGACCATAATGATCCTGATGTTGGGGTGGAGTCCCTCAATAAACCGTCGAACCCTCTCTCGAACTGTGGCAACCAAGGCTGGTGCATGTCGGGCCAAATCACTGAAGCAGATTGCATACTCTGACACAGTCATAGCACCCTGGCGCAGCTGCTCAAACTCCGCGTGCCATGAGTCCCTGAGACTCTGAGGGACATACTCTCTCAAATACATGTCCAAGAACTGAGTCCATGTAAGTGAAGCTGCCTCATCTGGACTACTCAGCTCATAAGCACGCCACTACTGATAGACTGCTCCTCTAAGCTGGAAGGTGGTAAAAAAAAAACCCCACTCATCTCTGCTACGCCCATAGTATGGAGAATACGATGACACTCCTCCAGAAAATCATGAGCATCCTATGTAGCTAATCCGCTGAAGGTAGGTGGGTGGTACTTCTTGTACCTCTCAAGTATGAGTTGCTCCGCCTCCGAAACGGCTGTCCTGGTCTCATGCTGAACTGGAGCTACCGACTGCATAGGAATGAACTCTGGGGCCTGATCAACTTGGACCCTCTGCTCAGGAGTACCGGCTGCGGGAGCCTGTGCCCCTCCCCTGACCTGAGATCTGGCGGGAGCTAGTGGGATCAATCCAGCCTGAGCTAAGGTGCTGAACATGCTCATAAACTGGGCTAGAGTCCCCTGGAGGGCTGGTGTAGCAATAGGAACCTCCGGTGCCTGCCCTCCAGCTGGAGCTACTGGGGGCTCCTCTGTCGCTCGTGCGGGCGCTCTGGCTGCACTGCGTGGTCGTCTTCTACCCCGGCCCCGGCCTCTGGCGGCTCTAGCAGGGGGCGCGGGTGCCTGGTCGTCAGATCTCCCAGTACGGGTCCTCACCATCTGTGAGAAAGAATAGAATAGAGAAATTTTAGAATTTGATACCAATAACTCACACAACAAAGAATCAAAAGAAGTATGATTGTTCTTAACAGTTCCATAGCCTCCCGAAGATAAGTACAGACGTCTCCGTACCGATCCACGAGACTCTAATAAACCGGCTTGTGACTTACAACACCTATGAACCTAGAGCTCTAATACCAACTTCTCACGACCCAAATTCTCCCTCCGTGAATCGTCGTGACAGCACCTAGTCTCTACAACTAGGTAAGCCTAACACTTGCGGAAAAGAAATGAAAAATATAAAAATTAACAACTAACAGTAACAGATATTTTAATAAGCAATTGAGATGCCGCTCGGCATATACAATAATTAACTCTCGAAATATACAAAACACTCCCAAGACCCGGAACACCGTAAGTCACAAGCTTCTAAAAATTCTAACTGTTCTATACATCACTGTCTATAGAAATAAGAGGAGAATGAACATAGGGGAATAGAGGGGGACTCCGAGGATCTGCGGGCGCGGGCAGATGTACCTTGAAGTCTCCGAAAACATCAGCGACTGCAACTAAGGACGAGACTGGTAAGCAAAACCTGGATCTGCACACGAAAAAAAAATATGCAGGAAAGGGCATGAGTACACCACAACGATACCCAATAAGTGTCAAGCCTAACCTCAGTCGAGCAGTGACGAGGTCAGGTCAGGGCCCTACTGTATATATATATAATAAAAACAAGGCAGAATGAAATATTGCAATAAAATTAAGACAGAAATTTAACAAGAATGAAATCGTAGGAAGGTAACAGCTCATCACACAGAGATAACAACAGGGGATCTCCCGAGATACCGTCTTGTAATCCTAAATATAAATGTGCACGGGGATCTCCCGGAATACCGTTTGGTAGTCCCAAAAGTAAATATGCAGGGGGATCTCCCGAAATACCGTTCTGTAGTTCCAAAAGTAAATATGAAGGAGGATCTCCAAGAATACCGTTCCGTAGTCCCAAAAGTAAATATGCAGGGGGAACTCCAAGAATACCGTTCTATACTCCCAAAAATAAATATGCAGGGGGATCTCTCGAAATACCGTTCCGTAGTCCCAAAAGTAAATATGCAGAGGGATCTCCGGGAATACCGTTCCGTAGTCCCAAAAGTAAATACACAGCTCAAAAAATAGAATTCAACAGCTACAACACGAAATCCAATAATTTAGGCTAAGTACAACCAAGGAAAAGCAGGAAATTCACTAAACATGCTGCACGGAGTTCAGATAGACAATTAAGGCAAGTAGACATGCTATTCTAATCTAACAGGATACTACACATGCTTATATGGCTCAATTAAGAAGGAAAACATGTTATTGCTTAGAAGAAATCGGGTTTTACAGCAATTAGCCCGTGTACGTACTCGTCACCTCACGTACACAACGCTTACATATCAAAATAGTACCAAGTCCTAAGGGGAGTTCTCCCACACAAGGTTAGGCAAGCCACTTACCTCGAACCAAGCTCAATCAATCCATAACAATGCTCTTTCCACGAATATCCGACTCTGAATGACCCAAATCCCAAACACCCACGTGAAAATCCCTCCAACAATTTCTGAGCTCTCAAGTCCAAATGGTGAAAAATGACATAAACCCTCGATTTTGAACTTTTAAATCTGCCGAGGTGTTCCCTTCTTCGCGAACGCGGCCACTCTCTCGCGCTCGCGTGTAACAAAAAATCCACTGACCAAATTTCCTCCTTCGCGAACGCGGGGGACCTCTCGCGAACGCGTACCTTTCACTTCCTAGTCCTTCGCGAACGCGATACCCACTACGCGAATGCGTAGACCAAATGACTGGGGTCCCCAGTTGCCTCACTTCCTCTATACGAACGCATTCCACTCTTCGCGTTCGCGATGCTTCCATTGACAATACCTTCGCAAACACGATCTCCTTTGCGCGAACGCGAAGAACAAACTTGAGCTGGTCTCACAGATGCCCTAAACGATCACGAGACCTCTCTCGCAAACGCGATAAAGAAATGTCTGCAACAAAAACACCAGAAATTTGCTATCTTTTCTTAAGTTCAAAAGGTTCGTTAATCATCCGAAATCAACCCGAGGCACCCGGGACCTCAACCAAACATACCAACAAGTTCTAAAATACCATACGAACTTAGTCAAACTCTCAAACCACACCAAACAACGCTAAAATCACGAATCATCCTCCGATTCAAACTTAAAGAACTTGAAACTTTCAAATTCGACAACCGATGCCGAAACCTATCAAACCATGTCCGATTGACCCCAAATTTTGCACACAAGTTATATTCAACATTACGGACCTACTCCAACTTCCGAATCAGAATCCGACCACGATATCAAAAATTCCACTACCGGTCCAAATCTCCAAAAAATCGACTTTTGCCATTTCAAGCCTAAATAAGCTACGGAGCTCCAAAACACAATCCGGATACGCCTCTAAACCCAAAAATCCAACGGAGCTAACGGAATCGACAGAACTCCATTCCTGAGTCATCTTCACACAGTTTCAACTACGATCCAAATCCTAAGACTTCCGTTTAGGGACTAAGTGTCCCAAAAACACTCCAAAAACCAAAACGAAACCTCCCGGCTAGTCACAATAGCAGAATTAGATACGGGGAAAGCAATAAATATGGGTTCAGGGCTATAACTCTCAAAACGACCGATCGGGTCGTTACAAAGACTTTTGTCCCCTCAAATGCGCAGGGAGTCCAAAAAGTCCAACAAAAAAATATACATCCAAAAGGATTTGCATAGTACACCAAGAACATAACATTTGCAGGATCCTACTTTTAAAATCATACACTGCTCAAAACTTGTTTTCAAAGCAGCTCTATTCCTTCCTTGCCATAAGGACCGAAAGATACACAAAGTGGAACTGTTGCAGATGTATTCCAACAGTTTCTTCGTCTTTTGACCCTGCCTCAAATATGCATGGTGTCACTATCACTTCAGATACTGTACTATTAGTCTCAAACCCGCTGACCGACCTGATATTCTTTTTTCCAGCCTATGGATGACACTTACTCAGCTCAGTTATAGTTCCACCATAGAGCGTAACTGGATACTGGCCAAGGATGAAATGCTAACTTATTGTCCGAAAAACAATAGGTTACCTGGTGTCTAAAAGGTAAGATGGTTGCTTCAGTGATGAGAAGGTACCCATTGTGAATAACATTGATCATAACAATATAAGAGGAGAATGACAAAAGATTGAAGGTTAATTTAACGTGAAAATTTTAGCAACAGCGGATGACAAATACAAAAACCATTCATGAAACCCTTAATTCCCACTACAAAATAGGAGACAAAATTTCAAGCATAGCACATCGTGCAACATTCTGATGAAGTAATGAGTTCAATAGAACTAATGGATAAGCATTACAAGTAACATAGTAGGGTAGGGAAAACAACCAAACTTTATACATTCCGAATAACTGAAACACCAGAATTCACAGCAGTATCATGTTGTTAAAGGAAGTTCTATATAAGCTAGTATGAACAGAGACATGCCAAATGGCAAATACTTTGTTAGAACAAAAGAGATAAAGAAAACAATGGTAGGACTGCCTCCAGATTATTGATAAGAAGCTTCTCATATAAAACAAAAAGTGGAACAAAAGATATAGAGCAATGCTAGCTTTAAAAGCAAAACAAACAGTACCAACATTGAGTCCAACTTAGATCATGAGCTGTTCCGGAAACAGATTGAGAGAAGTTGGTCAACAACAGTCATGTTTCATAATCCATGTTTTTCCATTGAGATGCAGAAAAGATAAAGAAACCGAGAAGCTAAAAGGATTAACAAGAAAGAAGTTCTTAATCATAGCAATGGAGAAAGGATTTGGAGAATGCACTAATATCTATCTGACGAGTAATTGTTAGTCGTGACCCTAAACTCAAAGTCCCTTGTTTAGCATATGATACACTTCCAAATGCAGCCCACGAACATTAATCCAAACAAAATTTACAGTAAATTTCTTTAAAAGTTTAAGGTGCTTTAAAGATACATGAAGTTCATCATGTGAAAATCTTCAAGACTAAGTAAAGAAATCACATGTTTATTCCAGCGAAGAGCATATCTGCTAGCTAAAAACTGCCTAAGGAAAAAATTTACACGTGAAAGAGAGATGAGCTGTACAAGAACAAAGTCTGAAATGCATGAAAGATGACCAAGGTATTAAAGGTCGTAACCAGGGTTTACTTTCTGCTGAACATCCCCATAACTCTGTAATTCTTCTATATCCTCTGGACTACCCAAAAATAGAGGAAGTCTTTGGTGTAGCTTGACAGGCTGAATAGACAAAATTCTGTTTTTACCATCTGAACCTCTACCTCCAGCCTTTTCCGCTAAGAAACTCAGAGGATTTGCTTCATAAACAAGACGAAGGTGGTCCCTTGGATTCATTGCCACTCCCCCATATAAAAGAGTCCGATGAAAATCCGCCACAAGAGAACATATATATCTGGCTGAGTACTTCTTAGGATGTTTTCCTTTCCCTTGTCTTATGGTGTCAATATACTGTCTTAAACCTTCAGGCCAGTCAAAATACCGAGCATCATTAACTGAATAAATTTGCCCTGCCATAAAATGGTAACGACATAATTATCAGTTCAGAATATGTAATATGCAATGGATATGGAGGAAGGAAATAAAGAAATAGCAATACCTCGAGGAGGAATGCTGATGTTAGGATGTGTCATGAGGAAATCTCCGGTTGTATGATCCAATGTGAATGCATGCGTTCCAGAACCAAAACTGGCACAGAGTATTGTGGCTGACGAATAGAGAACATAAGCTGCAGCAACAAGCTTTGCTCCACTCTGAAGGCAGTTCAGCGAGGCCTTTTCCTCCACTGGAAGATGATCAATTTCCACGAGACGTCTGTAAATCCCGAATATCGTCCCTGTGGGTATTGAGGCATCAATATTTCGGGAACCATCTAATGGATCCATGACAACCACAAAGGGTCCATCATCAGTTATCCACACAGGACCCTCGTCTTCTTCTGAGGCCATTACAGCAACTTTTCCCGAATTTCTAAGAGATGACAATATAATCTCGTTCTGAACAAACACACAAAAAAGAGGTTTTAGAACATGAGACGATTCCTGGTTTCATAATATATGAAACACCAGAGAAGCACACCGATCAGAGGTCTCAAAAGAAATTGTGCATTGAGAATGGTCGTTAAAAGATTGAAAAGGGTTAGGAAGGAAAAATATGTAGCATTGACAGCTAAAACAAGAAATTCTACAGCTCTTATTGCATTAGAATGCCTACTTCCTAATTCATTAAAAGAAGATTGCACAAACAGAGAATAAACACAAAAAAGAAAAACGGGAAAATGTGAATTGCATCCATGATACAACCTATTGCAAATAAGTGAAATAACACTAATCAATCAACTATTCCTCAATCTCAAACTAGTCGGAGTCAAGCTACATGAAATACTCTGTCCATTCCACTCTATGGAGTCCATTTCATTCCAATACTAAATATTAAGGCAAAGATCAGGTACTCTAAAACTAGACCATTGCATTAAAATGACACATAAAAAAAATCCCATTGACCATGAAAACAAAATATGCTGATAATAAAATAACGGAAATGAAGAAATGCTCATAGAGCATAGGCATACCGAGACTAAATCAAGAGGCTTAGGCTTATCTCTATCAGAAGAAGAAGTCCCAGTGCCAACAATATTCTTGCTGAGGCTGGAATTGAAAGGGGAAGCAACAAGTGCTGCAATTTTCTTGGAGGCATACTCTAAGTGACCAAACAACACTACCAAGTCATCAGCCTCTCCTTCTTTGCCCATGTACTCCATTAGTGTATAAAACCCACTATTTACAGAATCACTTTTACTGCCAATTGCAGTTGGTGAATTTACCCTCAAGTTAATTAACCCTCCAGAAAATGGAGAAGATGTCATATTGTGGAAAGGTGCAAGATTATATCTTTGAGGAAAAAATGGAGGGTTTGGGGAGGAAAGTTGGGTTCTTGGTGGCAAATTTAGGGAAGAAATGGTTGATGATAGCATCTCTCTCTCTCTGCTATGTGGCAGCTCATTCATATGACTATTTGAGCTACTTTGGTCTTCTTGGTATTTCCCTTTTAACTTTTCCATTCTTTAATTTTCATCATTTATCCGCACTTTTGTTTTTCCTTTTCTGTTCCTTTTTCTTCAATAAAAATTGGATTTCCTTTTTCTTTTTTTTTTCTTTTGTTCTTTATTTATCGGTGATCAAATTCCGCTCAATCGAGCTTGTATTACATCTTCTGTAATACTACTAGGAGTATATTTATGCCAGATACATAAGCAGTTAGTACATAGTATTATTTATGCCAAATACATAAGCAGTTACTTAAAGTATGATCTTTGGTTAATTCACACCCCTAAATAAAGGTTAAAAACACTCTTATTGGTACAATAACAAAACAATTTAATTTATTCTGTAGTTTGTAATTTTCCCGAATCAAGTCAAGACATGGCCTATTCTGACTCTAAATTATTCGTTGTTATTTTGTGAAAGAAAAGACTGAGATTGTATGTAGTTTGTAATTTTCCCGAATCAAGTCAAGACATGGCCTATTCTGACTCTAAATTATTCGTTGTTATTTTGTGAAAGAAAAGACTGAGATTGTGAAAAATTTCTCCTTATTATAAGAAAAATCATATTATGGTGCATGTCTACTCTTCCTCCATGATCTTCTCAAATGCTTAATGACATATTCAATGACATATTTTTATGCTTAATGACATATTCAATGACATATTTTTCTTCACTTTTCATGCCTATATAAAGGCCTTGTAATAGATAGGAAAATACAAACAATTGAAGAAGAAATACTCTTCCTTCTCTCTATCTCTATTTCTTGTTCATATTTTACTAAATTACTTTTATTTCATAACTTGTTCTTGTTCATGTTTTACTAAATTGCTTTTATTTCATAACACTCCTCTAATTTTATTCACAGTAGTTTGTTCCTTATATACAAGTCTATGTTGTAGATTAAAAAGAATGTAAATAAATATTCCTATACACTTGTACTATTTCCTATTGGCTAATTATGTAACAACAACAACAACAACCCAGTATAATTTCATTAGTGGGGTCTGGGGAGGGTAGTGTGTACGCAGACCTTACCCCTACCCTGAGGTAGAGAGGCTGTTTCCAAATGACCCTCGGCATCCTTCCCTCCAAGAACTCCCCACCTTACTCTTGGGGTGACTCGAATTCACAACCTCTTGGTTGGAAGTGGAGGGTGTTTACCATCAGAGTAACCCACCTTGTCTAATTATGTAACTAACTAACATAAATTAGTCTTTACAATGTGTGCGCATGTTTTATTCACGTGTGGAAGCTTCTAGTGTCCTTTCCTCTTATGAAATGATAGCTATTAAATGAATGGCTAGGATTTAGCCTTCTCTTCTCAAACCAGCGTGCCAGATCTGATCTTAAGAATTTAGCATCAAAGCTCATGATATTGACACGTATCACTCCATAAATTAAAATTAGTATCTCAACAAATTTCTTCAGACATAAACTCAAACCTTTCTTTGGAAACTGCAAAAACCTTACACTTCTTCTTCTCACTTCTTCTTCTCTCTTGTACGTTTACCTTCTTCATCATCCTTTAAATTAACATGGGGGTTTTGATCTTCAACATCCCCCCTCAAGGTAGAGGAGAGAGAATGGACCCCCAACTTCTACAAAATACGGCGATGAGAACCACCAGATAAGGGTTTGGTAAACAAATCGGCGAGCTGAAAGTCCGATGGGACAAAAGAAAGAGAGATCAAACCAGAGAGAAATTGTTGACGAACAAAATGGCAATCCAGTTCCACATGTTTGGTGCATTCATGGAAGACTGAGTTGCGAGCTATGTGAATCGTCACATGGCTATCGGAATGAATAGGCACTGGTAAGGTAGGTTGACTGTGAGATCGCCCAAAAGACGAACGAGCCAAGTGATCTCTACCGTTACTCAACGCATGGAACGATATTCAGCTTCGGCAGATGACAAAGAAATGGAAACCTACTTCTTGGATTTCCAAGAAATAGGTGCACCTCCAAGGGTGATGAAGAATCCACTCATTGATCGTCTGGAATCGCGACAGGCCGCCCAATCAGAATCGCAAAATGCCATCAAATCAAAAGAATGGTGTGAAGATAAATGAATTCCTTGTGAGGGATCTATGCAAAAATATCTTAACACACGTTGAGCAACAGAAAAATAAGAAATACAAGGCCTTTGCATGTAGTGGCTTAGAGATAAAACAACAAAGGAGAGGTCAGGTCTGGTGTTCGTCTAATAGTTAAGTTTACCAACTAGATGGCAATAAAGGCTTGGGTGGTCCAATTGTGGCCCCAAATCTGCTTGAAGATTATTGGAAGGGTCAAGAGGTGAAGAAATCCGACCTCCTGAACAATCAAACTCATGTAGCAACTCTAAGGTAAATTTTCTTTGGCTGACAATGAACCCCTATTTTTCTCTAAGTATTTCCATGCCTAGGAAATAGTGAATATCACCTAAGTGTTTTCACTTTAAATTCTGAATTAAGAAAACCATTAATTTGTTCAATCTTTGCTGCATCATCCCCTGTGAGTAGGATATTATCTACACATACTGCTAGGATAGAAACAAGAGCTCCATTGTGTTTGTAGAAAAAAGAATAATCATTGAGTAAACTAGAATAACCTTTAAAACTCAAAGCTCCTGCAAGCATGGCATACCACTATCTGGATGCCTGTTTTAACCCATGAAGAGACTTCTTCAAGAGACATTCTTGATTTGGTTTAGGTGGAAGAACATCCGCAGGAAATTTTATATAAACCTCTTCCTGCAATTCCCCATGGAGGAATGCATTATTCACATCAAGTTGTGACACTCTCCAACCTTTCTTTACATCCACAGTCAAAAGACACCTGATGGTGGTCATTTTGACCACTGGTGAAAAGGTTTCAAAATAGTCAATCCCTTCTCTTTGAATGTCATCCTGACTAATAACATAACTTTCAATCTTTCCACAGTCCCATCTGAGTGATGCTTTACCTTGTATACCCATTTACAAGGTAAAGCTTTCTTCCCTGGAGGCAAATCTACCATATCCCAAGTGCAGTTTAATTGTAATATTATAATCTCTGCTTCTATGGCTGCTTTTCATCCTGGGTGTATGGAAGCTTGGGCATAGATGTTAGGTTCAGATATAGTGGATAGTGATTGAACAAGATGTTGATTGGTAGTAGAAAGAGATCCAAAAGATAAAATATTAGGTGTAGCAGGCTGCGTGAAATAAGAATTAATGAGATCAGAGAGAATAATAGCATTGCACACATAGTCCTTCAAATAAGTAGGTCTTTGAGAAACTCTATCAAACTTCCGGATAGGTGGTGGAGGTGTAGGAATCACATTTCTGGATATTTGCTTGAACAAGTGAGTAGGAAGAAGTGTAAGACTTACCTGGGATTGGTGTAAGGTCAGCTTCAGGATGAGGTGAAGAGTGTGGAACTCTGAGTGAGACAAGGCTAGAACCAGATGTCCTAACAGGTGTTGAAAGAGTGTCTAAAATAGGTGAATATGGTGAGGAAACATGTTGTAGATTATACAGAGGAGGTTCAGTACTAGGAACTGGAGATGAGGTATTGGTTGTTGGTATATCTGGTACAGGGGTATGGTTAGTGGGATTAGAACAAGAAGGAAAATAGGTGGAGGAATGTGGTGAATAAAAATGAAAGAATTCTTCATGAAATTTGATATCCCTGGAAACAAATACTCTTTTTGTATCTATGTCCATTACTTTGTATCCCTTTTGACCTTATGCATAGCCTAAGAATACACAAGACTTAGCTCTTGGTTCAAATTTCCCTCTGTTCTGAGATAAAGTGGACACATAACACAAACAGCCAAAACTTCTTAGAACCTCATATGTAGATTCTTTCCCAAGCAAAACTACATATGGTGTCTTCCCTTTCAACACCTTGGAAGGGAACCTATTTATTAAAAACGTTGCAATTAAAACACACTCTCCCCAATATTGAAGAGGAACCTTGGACTGGAATAGTAATCCTCTTGCAATTTTCAGAAGTTGTCTATGTTTCCTCTCAACTATCCCATTTTGTTGAGGTGTAGCTACACAAGAGGTTTCATGAATAATCTCCGGTTCTTGAAAGAATCTAGATTCTTGTGTTCCCTTTCCCAATTTCCAAGCATTGTCTGATCTCACCCTCTTTACTTTCTTGTTAAACTGCCTCTCAACCATATAGAGAAAAGACTTTAAAACTGGAAAAATATTGCTTTTGGTACTTAGCAAAAAGGTCCAAGTAGCCCTACTAAAATTATCAACTATGATCAAAAAACAGTTGTAACCATTGTATGTAGTAGCCCTAAAAGGACCCTAAGTATCTATGTGAATGAGGTCAAATGGAGATGTTGTTCTGATTTGGCTAATGGGAAAAGGAAACCTAATTTGCCTTGCCTTAGCACAGATTTCACACACATTATTAAAATTTGAAGGGAAATGAACAAAACTGAATTTCCTCATTACTGAAAGGGGCAGATGCCCCAACCTGACATGCCATTGAGTTACATCTGAAACAGCATTAGCAAAAACTGGAACTGAAAATGAGACTTTACTGGGTACTAGACTAGAATCACTTCCTTTTGGAATGGAAATTACATTTTGACTAAATAGAATTCTAGACTCTGAACTTCTAGGCTGGAGTAGATATAATCCATCTCTTACTTTACCAAAAACTTGTCCTCTCCTCATTAAAGGGACTTGTAATAGACATTCATTAAAAGTAAGGTTGATGATGCATTTGAATTGAGTGCATAACTTACGAACAGACAACAAGTTATACTTAAAATATGGAACATAAAGAACTCTTTCTAGAATCATATCAGGCCGAATGCAAACCTGTCCTATGTGTGTGACAAAAAGCTAAAAAGAATTAGGCAAACTTATATACAAAGACACAGGTAAAAGGTGACAGAGTTATGAAAGAATTGGAATCAAAACACATATATTCTGAGGCACCTGAGTCAATTATCCAGGTTTTAGTATTAAAACCAGCAAGACATGTCCCTGAATATTTAAGAACAGTACCAGCAACAACATTGACACTAATCTCTGAGGTTGCATTTCCTGTACTTCCAACTTGCACCTGTCTGATTATGTTTACCAGTTCAGAAACCTTTTATTTACTGAAAAATCGTGTCTGGTTGTTTGGATTTCCTTCATTGTTGTCACCAGACTTTCCATCACCCTGTTGATATGCTAATACAACATTTTATTTTATTGTTCCTTGAAAATTTCCACCCTTGGTAAACTGGAATTCATCAGGGAATCCTATAAGTCTGTAGCAATCAGCCCTTACATGTCGTATCTTTGAGCAATGGCTGCAAGTAACATTAGGATTAAACTTAGATTTCCTTGGCTTGGACTTATATTGTGTGTTTCCTGATTTTTGTTGAGAATTCCACCCTTTTTGCACTTGGTTGTTTTATTGTGAGAATTTGTTATGTGTTCCTACCATGAAAGAAGCCCCATCAGTAGGATACTGTAGGCTCATATAGATCTCCATTTTTCTCTCATCTTGTAGTAACAATGAGTAAGTTTGATCCATGCCAGGAGTAGGACTAAGCATGCGAATGTTTCCCCTTGCTTGTGCATAAGCATCATTCAGCCCCATTAGGAATTGAATGACCCTTTGGTTTTCCATGAATTTAGCCATATTCTTCTTACCATCACAGCTACATGCACAAGTGCACCCTAAGTGTGAGTTAAGGGAATCCAGTTCATCCCATAGTCTCTTAAGAGTAGTTAAATAACCTGATATAATGTTGTTTCCCTCAATTGTTTTTGAAATTTCCTTCTGCAGATGGTATAGCTTTGCTCCACTTAACTTCCCAAACCTGTATTCCAGGCTGCTCCAAAGGTCCTTAGCTGTTCTTGAGTAAATGGCACTTTCACCTATCTCTTTGGTCAAAGAGTTGAGCAACCAAGAGGTGACCATGTCATTGCACCCACTCCACAATGAATAATCCTTGTTATCCATTGTTGGTTCAGCACAAGATCTATTGATGAAGCCAAGTTTGTTCTTGGCTGAGATTGCAATGAGCACAGATCTTTTCCATCCTGGGAATCCTCTTCCATCGAATGGTGAGCTCACCAAAGCCATTCCTGGAGTATCAGAAGAGTGCAAGTAATAAGGGTGATTGGAGTCATTGGTAACTCCACTGCTTGTGGATCCAGAAATAGAAATATCAGTTGCAGCTTCTGTACCAGACATGGTTTAATCCATAGATAAAGATAGAACTGAATTGGAAAAAAAATGATAGAGACTTGAGAGAATTTGTGAATGGATCGAGCTAAATCTGATCTGATACCATGAAAGAAAAGACTGAAATTGTGAAAATTTTCTCATTGTAATTTTATTCACAGTAGTCTATTCCTTATATACAAGTCTATGTTGTAGATACAAAAGAATGTAAATAAATATTCCTATACACTTGTACTATTTCCTATTGGCTAATTGTATAACTAACTAACACAAATTATTCTTTACAATGTGTGTGGATGTGTTATTCATGTGTGGAAGCTTCTAGTGTCCTTTTCTCATCTGAAATGAGAGCTATTAAATGAATGGCTAGGATTTAGACTTCTCTTCTCAAACCAGCATGCCAGATCTAATCTAAAGAATTTAGCATCAAAGCTCATGATGTTGACACGTATCTGTGATGACCCAATATGTTATTTTTATTTTTAAATATTATTTATGTATTCTAAAACCTCAAATAGTAGTATTTAGTTTTTCTTGACTTGCGTGCACTATCCGTATAAGTTTCCGGAAAGTTTTTATGTGAAAAATGGATTAAAGTGTAAAGTAGAGTTTTAAAACTCAATTATGTTGACTTTGGTCAATATTTTGAGCAAACGGACTTGGATCAACATTTTGATAGTTCCTGTAGGTCCGTATAGTAATTTGGGACTTGGGCGTATGCCCGAAATTAGATTCGGAAGTCCCTAGCTCAAATTATTGCCATTTAACGGAAATTAGAAATCTAAAGGATAAAGATTTCTAAAGTTTGACCGCGGAGTTGAATTTATTGATATCGGACTCGGATTGAGATTCCAAAAATTTTAATACCTCCGTTATGTAATTTATGACTTGTGAGCCAAATTTAAAATCATTCTGGATTCATTTAATACGTTTTAGCACGGGTTTTGTAATGTGAAAAAGTTTGAAACTCATAAGTCCGAATTGAGGTGTGAATTATAATTTTGACATTATTTGACGTGATTTGAGACCTTGAGTAAGTTCGTATGATGTTTTAGGACTTGTTGGTATATTTGGTTGAGGTTCCGAGGGCCTCGAGTGAATTTCGGATGGTTGACGAAACTTAATTTGGATATTCTAGAATGTTTCGACGTCGTTTCTTCAAGAATAAGTGATATCACATCAAGCAAATGAGCTCCAAATTTAATTTTTATTGAAGTACTAGATCCGTATTGAAATTCGGAGCCATATCAAAAAGAATCATTGAATCCGGACATCGTATGAGAGAGTTATGTCCATTTCCGTGTCGGGAAATATTTCCCGTCGTCGTCAGCGTCCAGGGTAGCGTGGGGCACTGTCCCTGGCGCTGGGACTTTTGAACTTCTTGAAACGGAGCCACAGGCAGTGCCCCACCCCACCTGTGGCGCCACAGACATAAAACCCCCATAAAATGGGGAGTTTTGCCATTTTTAATCATTTTTTGAGTTTTAAGTCTTGGATTTGGGCGATTCCAAAGGAGTTTTTCACGAATTCGACTTGGGTAAGTGTTCTCTATCCACAAGTGATTGTATTTCATAAATCCATATCAATATTCATCTTTTATTTCGGATTTAGATGAAAGAAATTGGGATTTTTGTAAAACTTTTCAAAAATAAAAATTTAGGATGTGAAAGACAATCCGATGTCGGAATTCGATAATTTTGGTATGGATGGACTCGTATCGTAACGGGAGTTCGAATTTCGTGAGTTTTTTCGGGATTCGAGACGTGGGTCCCACTATCAATTTTAAAATGAATTTCAGATTTTAATCTAGAAAATTAGTAAATTCGTATGGAATTAATTCCTACGATTCGTGTTGAGTATATTGAATTGCTTGTGACTATATTTGAAGCTTTCGGACACGAATTCACAAGGAAAAGGTTTATTGGAATCTTGAAATTGGTTATGAAGCGAGGTAAGTATCGTGGTTAACCTTGACTCGAGGGAATAGAATCCTTGAATTATTTGTTATGTGAAATTTATGTGAACGTAGATAGACGAGGTGACGAGTGTGTATAAGTCATCAGATTAATTGTTTGCATAATTATTTGAAATCATAAATTATTTTAAATCATGAATTAATTATTATATTAATTGTTTCTCTCGTATTCCTTGCTCAATATTATGCCTTGAATCCATGCTATAATTGCTACATACTTATTTGATTTATGTGACTTAATTGCTATTTGACATTTAGCATACTAGTTATTAAATTGCCTATTTCCTCCTTAATTTCCATAATTAATTGCTACTTGTCATCACTTATTTCTAAATAAATCAGAATTATTATATGCTTCTTGTTTTATAATTTCATATTAATTGTTGCATTTATTGGAGTAATTCCTTTTATAAGAATTGATAAATTATATTATTGGAGGAGCGGGTTGCACGCAGCAACGGAATTGATTGAAATGAATATATTGGGGGAGCGGGTTGCACGCCGCAACAGAAATGGATTGAAATAATAATTGATTATGACTGCCGAGTTAGCCTCAACTGTTGAAATGAGATACATGTTTTATTTCTATTATTATTGTTATTATTTTTATTGCATACAGGTTAATGTAAGTGATCTGCCTTAGCCTCGTCACTACTTCATCGAGGTTAGGCTCGGCACTTACTGGGTACACGGGGTTGGTTGTACTCATACTACACTTTGCACTTCTTGTACAGATTTTGGAGTTGGTCCCAACGGCGTACCATAGACTTGCTCGGATTCAGCTACCCAGAGGAGAATTGAGGTATAACTGCACAGCATACGCAGTTCTGAAGTCCCCTTCTATCTTATCTTAGCTGTGTATTATCCTTCAATAACTTGAATTTTATTTAGACCTTTATTTGTATTATTCTAGTAGCTCATCCACTTGTGACACCAGTTTTGGGATGGTATTTAGACATCACTAATATTATGGATTATGCACTTTATTTCACACTTTATTTTCGCATTTGTTTCTTTGTTATTAATTAATTTAAATTTGTTTTAAAATGGCTAATATTAATCTAATATTGGCTTGCCTAGCAAGTAAAATGTTAGGCGCCATCACGGTCTCGAAGGTGGAAATTTCGGGTTGTGACAAGTTGGTATTAGAGCACTAGGTTACATAGGTCTCACGAGTCACGAGCAAGCTTAGTAGATTCTGAAGGATCGGTACGGAGATGTCTGTACTTATCTTCTAGAGGCTATGGAGTTTAGGAACAATTTCACTTTTATTCTACTCTGTCGTACAATTTTATTCTATCATTGATGATTGAACTTGTGATGACCCAAAATGTCATCTTTAAATTTAATAACTAATTATGTGTTCTAAGACCTCGAAAAGCACTAATTATCATACCCTGACTTGTGTGCACAGTCCTTATAATTTTTCGAGAATTTTTTATGTGACAAATAGATTAAAATGTGAAATAGAGCTTTAAAACTCAACTGAGTTGACTTTGGTCAATATTTTGAGCAAACAGACTCGAATTAGTATTTTGACAGTTCCGGTAGATCCGTATCGTGATTTGGGACTTGGGCGTATGCCCAGAATCGAATTCCGAGGTCCCTAGCCCCAGATATGAAATTTTGATGAAAAATTAAAAATTTGAAAGCTTAATGATTTTTAAGAATCTACTGATGTTGGATTTATTGACACCGGGTCCATATTTTGGTTCTGGAGCCCGATGTAGCTCCACTATATATTTATGACTTGTCTACTGAATTTGGTGAGAAACGGAGTTGATTTGACGTGATTCGGACGTCCGGTTGTGAAAATATAAGCTTTAAAGTTTTCTTGAAAATTTCATTCGATTTGGGGTTCAATTCGTAGTTCTAGGTGTTATTTTGGCGATTTGATCGCGCGAGCAAGTTCTTATGAGATTTTTGGACTTGTGTGCATGTTTGGTTTGGAGCCCCGAGGGCTCGGGTGAGTTTCGCATAGCCTACGGACCATTTAAACTTTGAGAAAAATCTAGTTTTTAGCTTTTGCTGTCATCTGGTGTTTTGTGCTTCGCGATCGCGAAGCCGTTCCTGCGATCATGAAGAGGAAAGTTGGACTGGCACAATTGTGCTTCGCATTCGCGACTGAGGGCACGCATTCGCGAAGGGTCGAAGTGCAAAGCTTCGCGTTCGCGAAGAGGAAATGAGGCAAAAGCTGGGGTACTCAAATTTGTTCTTCGCGTTCGCATGAAACGGCCCGCGATCGCATAGGTCTACGGGGTTATACTTTGCGTTCGCGTATGAGATGCCACGTTCGCATAGTGCAAATTGGCAGCCTGTGCAAATTGTGATTCGCAATCGCAAAGAGTAAAATGAACCTGGGCAAAAGTGTTCTACGCGATCGCGAACGAATTTTCGCGATCGCGATGAATAAAAATCTGAAAAATAGAACTTAAGTTCTGGAAATGGGGTTTCGACCCATTTTCAACCATTTTCCATTTTCGAGCTCGGGTAAGGCGATTCTTGGGCGATTTTCATGGGAAAACATTGGGGTAAGTGTTCCTTATCCTATATTGATTATATTTCATTATTCCATGCTCATTTACATCATGAATCCGTGAATTTATGGAAGAAAAATCAGATTTTTATAAAATCTTCCAAAAACAAAAATTTAAGATTTGAAGGTCCATTTAACATCAGAATTTAATAATTTTTGTATTGTTGGACTTGTCCCGAAGGTGGGAATTTCGAGTCGTGACAGAACTCTTCTATTCTTACCCTCTCATAGATGGCGAGAACACGCACTATGTCTATAGCCGGAAGGGAGCCAGAGCCCCTAGTGACAGCTATGACTAGGGGTAGAAGCCGAGGCCGAGGTCGCGCTAGAGGCCAAGGTAGAGACAGAGGCAGAGCTCAATATAGAGCTCGATCAGCAGCACCTGTTGTAGAACCTTAGGTGGATTTAGAAGCGGAGGTTCCAGCTCAGACGGTACCTGTTGGACCAGTTCAAGTTCCGAAAGGATTCATAGCTACTCTAGTACTTCAGGACACTCTATTTCATTTGGTGAGTCTTATGGAGGGTGTGGCCCGAAATAGTACATTTCCAGTGGCACCAACTGTCTCACAGGCTGGGGGAGGAGCACAAACTTCCACTACTCCCGCTCCGGGACAGACAACTCCCCAGTATCAGGCTCCAGTAGCCCATCCAGTTGGGGTAGTTCAACCAGTTATTGCAGCACAGGCAGGTGATAGGCTTGCTTTGTCTTCTGAGTCTTTGTTGAGGTTGGACAAGTTTACCAAGATATTTCCAATCCATTTCAGTGGAACACCTTCTGAGGACCCACAAGATTTTCTTGACCGCTGCTATGAAGTATTGCAGAACATGAGGATAGTCGAAAGCAATGGGGTTGATTTTGCTGTGTTTCATATGACTGGTTCCGCCAAGAGGTGGTGGAAAGATTATGTATTTACTAGACCAGTTGGTTCACCTACACTTACCCAGGAGCAGTTCTCGTAGCTATTTATGGAGAAGTTCTTTCCTATCACACTGAGGGAGAATTACCGCAAGCCATTTGAGCGTCTCCAGCTGGGCAGTATGTCAGTCACTCAGTATGAGACCCGTTTTATGGATCTAGCCCATCATGCTCTTCTTCTGCTTCCTACCAAGAGAGAGAAGGTGAAGAGGTTCATTGATGGAATAATTCAACCTATCAAGCTACAGATGGCCAATGAGACCAGGAGTGAGATTTCTTTTCAGACGGCTGCTAAAGTCGCCAGGCGGATCGAGATGGTTCTTTCACAGGAGAGAGGGCAGTGTCAGATGAAAGGCCCCATCATTACGGTAATTTCAGAGGCGCCTCATCTGGAGGCAGGGGTACTTATGGTAGGGGTCATCCTCCCAGGCCATTTTATTCAGCACTTCAAGAATCTCACGGTACTTCAGGGAGTCATGATCATATTATGCCTTACTCTGGGAAGCCTACATTTAGTGCATATCCAGCTCCTATCAGTAAACCACCACTCCAGAGTCACTATGGTGGTTATTCGACCTGTTCGGGTCAGCTTCAACTTCAGCAACCACGACAATAGGATGGGTGTTATGAGTGTGGGAATATTGGTCACATTAGGAGGTATTGCCCTAGGTTGTCGAGCAACAGATCTCAGCAGGATTCACGTGCCATCATACCGGCATCGGTTGCTCCACCACCCGCCCGGCCAGCTAGGGGCAGGGGTCAGACAGCTAGAGGTGGAGGTCATGTTGTTATAGGTGGAGGACAACCAGTTAGAGCTCGTCCCAGAGATGTAGCTCCGAGTGGTGGGCCCAACCCTGATTTTATGCTTTTTCAGCTAGGCCTGAGGCTGAGTCATCCGATGTCGTGATCACAGGTATTGTTCCAGTTTGCCATAGAGATGCTTCAGTTTTATTTGATCCAGGATCTATTTATTCCTATGTGTCCTCCTACTTTGCTTCATATTTGGTTGCGCCTCTTGATTCTTTGAGTGCTTCTGTGCACGTGTCAACACCGGTGAGGGATTCTATCATTGTAGATAATGTATATCATTTGTGCGTGGTTACTATTGTGAGTCTTGAGACTAGTGTGGATATTCTACTTCTTGACATGGTAGATTTTGGCGTCATACTGGGTATGGACTGGTTGTCACCTTATCATGTTATATTGGATTGGCATGCCAAGATGGTGACCTTAGCCATGCCGGGGTTACCTTGATTAGAGTGGAAAGGAACTCTTGGTCTTTCTTCCAGCAGGGTTATTTCTTATATGAAGGCTCGGTATATGGTCGAGAAGGGGTGTCTAGCCTATTTGGCTTATATTCGTGATCCCAGTGCGGATGTTCCTTCTATAGACTCAGTACCAGTTGTTCATGATTTTACAAAAGTATTTCCTGCAGATTTGCCGGGGATGCCACCCGACAGAGATATTGACTTCTGTATTGATTTGGCTCCAAGCACTCAGCCTATTTCTATTCCACCATACAGTATGGCCTCGCCGGAGTTGAAAGAATTGAAGGAGCAGTTACAAGACTTGCTTGATCAGGGATTCATTAGAACTAGCGTCTCGCCCTGGGGGCCGCCAGTGTTATTTGTAAAGAAGAAAGATAGTTCAATGCGGATGTGTATAGATTATCAGCAGTTGAACAAGTCTACTTTCAAGAACAAGTATCCGTTGCCAAGAATTGATGACTTATTCGATCAGCTTCAGGGTGACAAAGTGTTTTCAAAGATTGATATGAAGTCTAGTTACCATCAGTTGAAGATTAGAGCATCCGATGTCCCTAAGACAACTTTTTGGACTTTGTATGGGCATTACAAATTCTTGTGATGTCATTTGGGCTGATAAATGCCCCAGCAACATTTATGGATTTGATGAACCGGGTGTTTAAGCCCTATCTGGATTCTTTTATGGTCATATTCATTGATGATATCTTGATTTACTCTAGCAGTCGAGAGGAGCATGAGCAACATCTTCGAAGTGTGCTTCAGACTTTGAAAAATAATAAGTTTTATGCCAAATTTTCCAAATGTGAATTTTGATTAGACTCAGTTGCCTTCTTAGGGCACAC